>NW_028279691.1:172500-180754 GCF_059751315.1 Micrasema longulum
TTAAGTCAGTAAGAGCAGGGGCAGTATGCAGTCAATAAACCGCACGCCGTCCCCACCCTTATGGTCTCACCCCAGTGTCCCCGTTCAGGAAGTCATTTTTTTTCCTTTTTATTTTATTCTTTTTATCTTTACATTTTAAACACATTATAATAAAGCAGTTGAGATACATAACAGTTGATACAGAAATTCAAAATAAATGGAGAAAACAATAATAGTACAAAAGTACGATGTATAAACATAAAAACGAAACAAACAAGGGTATTCAAAAATAGGGCCAAGGGAAGACTCCCGAAACGGGGACCGGAGGGATTCCACTGACCATTCCACCCCCTGATGGGGAGTGTACGGCACAGGACAGTCAGAACTTCGCCTCCGCCTCGACCAGACACGCACGAGCCACACACACACACACACAGCGACCAGAAGCAATACGCCTGTATTAATCCGTCGGACGCCTCAGTTCCTCCCACCTGGACACCCAGGAACCCACAAACCGTTGGAAGGCTTTAAAGTTAGTAACGTTGGCCAAAAGGTCAACGTTCCAAGCCGGAAGAGTGACTCCACTCAAGCTTCCCAACATGCAATCTCTCTCATCCTTCAGAATCTCACAGTGCCACAGGATGTGCTCCGCTGATTGGTTTCCCACACCGCACGCACAGCCCGGATCAGAGGCAAGGCCAAGCTTATGCAGCCTGTCCCTGAACTCCCCGTGACCCGAGACCATTTGCGCAGTGTAGTGGTCAAACACCAAGAAGCTTTTGCTCATCCTGTCCTCCAGGTCTGGCATAAACGACCATGTCCATCTTCCGGTTATGCCAACATCCCATCTCTCTTGCCACTTGAGGATCGATCTAGCTCTCATCTCTTTCATTCTAAGAGCAACCTGTCCCCGCAAGGTCTCCACTACTGCACCGAGATGTACAGTGGGAGTCCTTGACCTCACGGCACGTTTGGCGATGACCTCTCTGACTTCCAAATCTATCGGCAAGATTCCCGCTATAACCGGGAGAGCGTCCGACGCAACGGTGCGGTACGCCCCCGTCAGCGCAAGCAAAGGGACCCTCTGCCCACTCAGCAGCGCGGAGCGGACGATCCCAACCTCTAGCCGGTGCGCCCACACAGAAGCCCCATAGGTGACTTGCGCCACGTATGTAGCTCTGTACAGCGTTCGCAGGGCCGGAGACCGGATCCCCCACTCCGCACAGCTCAGCCTGCGGAGTTGAGAAAACAGATTTTTTGCCTTCTCAGAGGCAATTTTGATATGTCCAAGGTATGACTGAGACCGGTCAAGGTGAACCCCAAGATATCTGACAGAGTCATGAAATCTGACATTCTTCCCTCGGATCTTCACAACAGGGTTTCTCTCCCTATTCAGATACCCCTTCATCAACATCGCCATCGTTTTATGAGGTGAGAACGAAAGTCTGTTTCTTACACCCCATTCACATATTCCTCTCATTCCAATATCGCATTTCCTTTCTATCTCAGCTCTCGATCTACCGGAGACAAGTAACAGGGCATCATCCGCATAAGCCACCATCGTACACCCATCCGGAAGAGGAAGCAGAAGTAGATCGTCGAAGAGAACGTTCCAAAGGGTCGGTCCCAAGACCGATCCCTGGGGGCAGCCCATTGTGGACACCCTCACGACACTCGTATTTCCGAAAACTACAGAGACTTCCCTAGTAGAGAAGTAATTCTCAATGACGCGAAAAATAGAACTAGGGCATTGTCTATTCTTGAGTTTCATGAGGATCATCGGCCACCATGCATTGTCGAAGGCACCTGATATATCCAGAAAGACACCGACCACATATTTGTCCTGTCTGTTGTTAACCCAGTCCAGAGCAAAAGCTATGGCGTGCTCAGTCGACTTCCTCCGGACAAAGCCAAACTGTCGATCACAGGGTGGCGAGAGAGTGGCATCAAGCCTCGCTCTCACCAGCTTTTCAAACACCTTCCCCAAAAGAGGAAGGAGAGTGATCGGCCGGTAGGCGCCAGGATCTGATCTCGGTTTGTCGTTGCCCTTCGGAATGATCTTGAGCAGCCCCCTCTTCCAATCTGAGGGAAAAATCCCTCTACTTAGACATAAGGTCATACTGAAGTTAATTCCTTTTTGGCGTAACAACAGACATTCTTGACAATGGTCCCAGTTATTCTATCAATACCCGGGGACTTCGTCGGACCCAGGCCTCCAACAACCACCTCGACCTCCGTCTCCGTAACGGGGGCAACAGCAGGCCTCGTCCCCTCAGTCTCGGGACGAGGAGGCAGACGAGACAGGTTGCGAATCTGTCTGTGATGGTCCGACTCCCCGCCCTCTGGCTCCAGAGGAACGAGTTTCTCAAGCAGCTTGAGAAGAGTAGATTTGGCGTCCAGGCACTCCGCACCCTCTCCAGTAATAATACTGGAGAGGTAGCGGTCCGTGCCTTTACCCGTCTTCCCAACCACGCTACTGAGAGTCCATGGATCAGCATTACCCACCTCTGAGACCCACCTCCTCCAGCTATCCCTCTTCGCGTCCGCGATGCCCTTAAGGTAGGTCGACCGAGCTGTGCGGAGTGCAGTCGTGAGTTCAGCCACCCTATTGCTAGGAAGGCCTCCCTTTCTGACGTCACCGCACTGCCTGTACGCCCTTCGGTAATTGGCACGCAGAAGCGAAATCTGGGGCGTCCACCAAACTGTTTTGATGACGGCGCCAGGTTTGGAGCGTCCCAAAGCGCGATCCGCCGTCCGGACTACTGCTCTGTTGAAGAGGTTACCCACTTCGTCTGGTGTCTCAACGGCCCACACATTAAAATCCTCAAGTTCATCTCTCAAAATCCTTCCAAATTTCTCCCAATCGGCGTTTCTGGTTCTAAAATGCCAGGTGGCTTTCGCCTCGGTTTCAACTCGACAAAGTAGATAGGGACAGATGAGAATCTCGTTAATCCATTCATGCGCGTCACTAATTAGATGACGAGGCATTTGGCTATTTTTTTTTTTTTTTTTTTTTTTTTTTTTTTTTTTTTTTTTACAAGTTTTGCTTGGAAGGGGAATTGGGGATTTACAATAGTCAAGGAAAGGGGGATTGGACTTGGAAGGATGGAGGGGGAAGGTGCAGTCCGAAGCCAGCAGCCGCTTCAGCTCCTTCTTCGTCTTTCGGCTTGATGTCCTGCTACCCGATTCCGGTCCGGGGGGCGGCAGGTCTGTCCACATGTCGCCGCGCTGTCTCGCTCCCTCCGCGTTGTCCTCCACGATGACCCGAAGTGCCCGCAGTCCACCTGTTAAAGTTGGTAGATGACCCTTGTAACACCCTCGTTGTGATGCCGCGCATCAGACCGAGGGTGATCCCAAGAGCCATCAGATCCGTCGCTGATGTCAGAGACCAAATTCCTCTCCACGTGAGGGTGGCAGATGTGAATTTAAGTTGGCTCACACCGAGCTCTCTTTTGATCGCATCAACCAGAGATGGGTTACTACCATAGTAATCGCACTTTCTCTGGTGATGCGTCTCAAGAGGCTCGGTCCCACTCACCACCTGCACGTCTATCACAGTTGCCTGCGCTCCCTTCACACAGATAATGTCCGGCTTCCTTCTTCCTACCTCTGTGTCAAAAATCCTCTCTCGTGAGACGGTGAAGCCTTTCTTCACGAGAGCCGCCGCTATGACCGAGGCCACCGCATCGTGGCGCAGAACTCTGCCGCCGTGCGTCTTAAAGCACACTTGTACTACATGTGCGGCGGTCTCAGTCGCGTTGCAGCCTGCTCTGCAATTAATATTTTGGTTCTCCCGTCTTCCGCGGGTCGTTCTGACCCGCGTAGGGAGGGTATTAATTCGAACATGAAGATTTTGGACATACTCGCGTCCTGGGACAGCGAGACATCCCGAGCATACCCAAGCAGTCGAAGCGGATACATTGGAAGCCTCTCTAAGTTCATAACCGTCATTAGAACTGTAGAGCAGGGATTTCCAATAACTTTGTATTTTATTAGTTTTATCATAGAGTATACCATTTTTGGTGAGGGCTTTCTCTGCCCTAAGGATCCTTGATTGGACATAGTCCGAGTTGTGTGCTACTCGAGCCGCCTGAAAATTCGAGTGCTGAAGAGCCCTGAATCTATTGAATATCATGCAGGGTATGGAGAGACCGAGACATGGGATACCCAGCCCTCCGTCTCTCACCGCTGCATGGAAAAACGCTATGGGAACGTCTTTAGGTAGTCTAAGCCACTCTCTGACTTTCTTCCGTATCATGATATCCAAACCCTTCAGGAGGATTCCACTGCTTTTGCCCAGAACAAACTGATGGAACAAACGCGGAAGCAAGAAGCTCCGCAATGCCATCAGTCGTTGCTGAGGCTTGAGAGGTGCCCTCGATAGCCTCTCGAGGATGGTCTAAGAGGATGGTTAAGAGAGTCATAGTTACTCCCGCCGTTTACCCGCGCTTAATTGAATTTCTTCACATTGACATTCAGAGCACTGGGCAGAAATCACATTGCGTCAACACCCGCGAGGGCCATCGCAATGCTTTGTTTTAATTAGACAGTCGGATTCTCCTTGTCCGTGCCAGTTCTGAGTTGACCGTCGTCCGGCGGTCGTACAGGTCACCGGGCGTGCGCGAACACGCCGGTGCCACACAGCGAGGAAGATCCGAGGGGTGGCCAAGGCGAGGCGCCGGGTGACGGAGATCCACACCCGCGAGGCACCCAGAGGGCACCGCGCGGGGAGACCCCGCCCGGCTTCCACGTCTCGGCCGATGACCTCTTCCCGACCAGGCCCGACACGCCACGGCCCTCAGAGCCAATCCTTATCCCGAAGTTACGGATCCAACTTGCCGACTTCCCTTACCTACATTATTCTATCGGCTAGAGGCTCTTCACCTTGGAGACCTGCTGCGGATATGGGTACGAGCCGGCGCGACATCTCCGCGTATCCCTCACCTGAATTTTCAAGGTCCGAGGGGCCGATCCGGACACCGCCGCATCGGCGATGCTCTTCGCGTCCCGAGCCCTATCTCCCCGCTATGGGATTCCAGGGCGCTCGAACGCTCAGGCAGAAAAGATAACTCTCTCCGGATCTCCCGTCGGCGTCTTCAGGCCACTTTGGGTTACCCCGACGAACTCTCTTGCGAGGGAACGATTTTTAAGACGGTTCCGCAGCCGGGTTCCGGAACTGCAACCGGATTCCCTTTCGCCCGACGGGTGTGATATTATTATAATGTATATATATAACTTTACACCATCATCAACATCGGATTTCTCCTAGGGCTTAGGATCGACTAACTCGCGTGCAACGGCTGTTAACGCGAAACCCTTCTCCACATCAGCCCTCAAGGACCTCGCTTGAGTATTTGCTACTACCACCAAGATCTGCGCCGACGGAGGCTCCAGGCGGGCTCACGCCCAGACCCTTCTGCGCACACCGCCGCGGCCATCCTACTCGTCGCGGCTTCAAAACGATCGCACGGCACGAGACCGCACGAACGTCCCGCTTGCCTGCGACGGTCGAGTATAGGCTGAACGCTACAGCGCCATCCATTTTCAGGGCTGGTCGCTTCGGCAGGTGAGTTGTTACACACTCCTTAGCGGATTCCGACTTCCATGGCCACCGTCCTGCTGTCATGAGCGACCAACGCCTTTTATGGTCTCCGATGAGCGTTCATTGGGCGCCTTAACTCGACGTTTGGTTCATCCCACAGCGCCAGTTCTGCTTACCAAAATTGGCCCACTTGGCACTCCCATCCGAGCTCCTACTTCATCTTCGAGCAAGAAGGAGATCTCACCCATTTAAAGTTTGAGAATAGGTTGAGGCCATTTCGGCCCCAATGCCTCTAATCATTCGCTTTACCGGATGAGACTGTCAGAATGGCGGAATAAATTCCGTCATGTTTCTCGAGCGCCAGCTATCCTGAGGGAAACTTCGGATGGAACCAGCTATTAGATAGTTCGATTAGTCTTTCGCCCCTATACCCAGTTCGGACGATCGATTTGCACGTCAGAATCGCTTCGGTCCTCCATCAGGGTTTCCCCTGACTTCGACCTGACCAGGCATAGTTCACCATCTTTCGGGTCCCAGCGTGTACGCTCTCAGTGCGTCTCGATAATCGCACGGGGGCTTTCTCGAAACGCCTCGGGAATGCGGCGGGGCGTCTGACGACGCCCGCGCATCTTCCCTGCGGCCGGCTCGAGGCCGACCTTTCACTTTCATTTCGCCTCTGGGTTTATCAGTGTTCCCGATGACTCGCGCACATGCTAGACTCCTTGGTCCGTGTTTCAAGACGGGTCCTGTGAGTGCCCAAAACAAAACCACCGCCGACCGGGACGCGTCCCGTCCGAGAGCGCGCCACTAGCCACGGACATCCGAAACGCGACACCCGCGACGCACTGGGCGCCGGGGGCCACGAGAAGGAAGCCGCTGTGACGCGACGGACGCCCTCCGAAGGGGCGGACGCGATCCTCGTTCTCTACCGTCGCTTTAAAACTCGCCCCGGCCGTGGACGCCGCGGCTCCGCCCCGCGGAGCGAGGCGGGACAGCCGCACGGCGCATTCGACCGAGGCGCAACGGGTCGCGGTGTTATACTGAGAGAGAAGTGCACGCGCTCCGGGAGCCCGGCTGCGCACCCGGACACCCCCCGCCCCGACAACGAGTGCCGAAGGGCGGAGGTGTGCGCCGGGACGCGGGCTCCGACGGAAGACACGATGAATCTCTCCGTTCGCTCGTTTGAGTTCCACAGGTTTACCCCTGAACGGTTTCACGTACTCTTTAACTCTCTCTTCAAAGTTCTTTTCAACTTTCCCTCACGGTACTTGTTCGCTATCGGTCTCGTGGTAGTATTTAGCCTTAGATGGAGTTTACCACCCACTTAGGGCTGCACTCTCAAGCAACCCGACTCTGGGGAGAGAGACCGTCGCGGCCGGCTACCGTCACCACGGGCCTGGCACCCTCTGCGGGTAAGCGGGCCCCGTTCAAGATGAACTTGGACAGGCAGCCGTGACTAATGACCGCGCGTGTATATATTACTCTCCTCCCTAACGCTACATTTCCCGGCGGCCCGCCTGGGCCGCAGGATTCAGCGCTGGGCTCTTCCCGTTTCGCTCGCCGCTACTCGGGGAATCCTCGTTAGTTTCTTTTCCTCCGCTTACTGATATGCTTAAGTTCGGCGGGTGATCTCTCCTGATTTGAGGTCGACAACAAAAAAAAAATTCATATATATATATATATATATATAAATATACATATATATGAATAATGTAAACGCTCTCCGGTTTCGCACGGTACCCGCGCGCGACGCAGAGCGCGAAGAAACGCCCCCGCGCGCCGGCCCGTGAGGACCGGCGGCGGGTTTCACAGCGTCGTCGCTAGCTCGAAAAGCGTCTCGGGGGGACCGAGAGAGCGCGCCAAGTCAAATTTAACCGGACGTCCGTCCGGCGCTCGCGCGCCGGCGGACGACAGACCGGCAACACTCTCGCCGAATCTTCTCTCCGAAGAGAGAAGACGGCGAAGTCTGGTCGCATTGTGTGCGCGACCCTCAAACAGGAGTGGTCCGTCGACAAACTAAGTCTTGCTCGGACCGCAATGTGCGTTCGAAATGTCGATGCTCATGTGTCCTGCAGTTCACACTCTGACGCGCATTTAGCTGCGTTCTTCATCGACCCACGAGCCGAGTGATCCGCCGTTCAGGGTAATAGTGTTTTATGATATATATATATATATATATATATATATATTGTTTATCGGTTGCGTTTTTTTTCTTTTTTCTCTATCGGAAAAAAAATTACATTTTTCACAGAATATAGCCGGACGCGGGAATCGGGCCGACAGACCCGCCTCCCGCGACACCGGCAGTCCGCGGTTCGCGGCGGCGCCCTAGGGCGAAATTCCGCCGCAGTGTTTGCTTATTTTGCGCTCTGCGCGTGTGTATAAATATATTTATACTATATAAAAGAATGAAAATTCATTTTATATTATATTTCACAGGAAATGATCCTTCCGCAGGTTCACCTACGGAAACCTTGTTACGACTTTTACTTCCTCTAAATGATCAAATTCGGTCAAACTTTCCGACGCGTCGGATGCCCGAGACGAGCTTCCGCGCACCAGTCCGAAGACCTCACCAAATCATCCATCGGTAGTAGCGACGGGCGGTGTGTACAAAGGGCAGGGACGCAATCAACGCGAGCTGGTGACTCGCTTTTACTAGGAATTCCTCGTTCATGGGGGAGAATTGCAAACCCCAATCCCTATCACGAAGGGGTTTCATCGGGTTACCCA
>NW_028279692.1:0-25677 GCF_059751315.1 Micrasema longulum
TATACAATAAAAATCAATCCGTCCCATCTAATTTTATCGTGCCGTGTGGATTTTTACGTCCGTATGAAATGGGCCAAAAATCTCGTAATCTCTTCAATTTCGCTCTTGATTTTAAGTTTGATTGCAAGTGTTCAAATGGTTACTTTGTAATTTATCGGTAAATAAGGTCAGAGTTATGATTGGTCACATCTTCGGTTTTTAATTGTCGTTTTATTAAGTAACTACGTTTATTTTGGCAATTTGCGAAGATAATTTAACGGTCGATTTCACCAATGATTAATTTTGGTAATCAACGGATCGTTCAACCATGAGCTTCTCTGACTATGCAGTTGATTAAGCGGTATTTAACGTTGCGCACATTATAATTGCCGATCTAGCCACTGAGTAAATACACGAGAACTACTATTATTGTACTCAATCCATACCACGGTCAGCAAAAGCCTACTCTTAGCGCCCTACGGGATAACTTAACTATTTCGGTTCTTTAATTAGCCCTTAGTATCCCTTAAATTCGTTCTTTGTATCAGCGATAACAACGAAGCTTTCAAATTGTAATACCCTCTTCTCTATATAATCAAAATGATATATTGAGTTTCACTACTGCCACATAACAATTTTAGGTGGAACTGCGCTTTGATAATAATAAATTAAGTACTTTTTCAAATCTTGATCACTTTAAATTTATTTATTTTCACTAGTCATATCATAGTCAGTGTGTAATAAGTTTATGTTCCTTTAATTATGTTTATTTTATTATAATATCAAAATTTTGAATTGGTCAACTATATTATGAAAATCCCTCTCCTCCACTTCTCCACTCTATTTCCTCATCCCTTAACCTTCTTACGAGCTCTTTTTTTTTTTCTTATGTCTTATATAATATATTATTTTTCTCTTTACTGTGTAACATGTTCTCTCATTATATTTGTGAAAAACTTTAACTGGATGTATGTACTATTTTTTATATGTTGTATTCTTATATAACAACTGTTGTTTTTCCTTAATAAATAAAAATATTTTAGAAAACAAGTGTGTCAAGGAAAAGTACCCATTTTAAGAGGTATCAGAAATGTGTACGTAGAATCGTAAATCTTTAGATTTTTCGGCATATCGCATACCGGTTTATTATTATTATTATTATTATGGATAACTTATATAGCGTCATTTTTGTAATATAATACCTCAAGGGCGCTTTACATAGTGATTCTATAGATAAATAAATTTTATTGAAGCCTTTAAATTTGTAATTTAATTTAAAAAAATATTTTGCTATTTCATGCTACGGATTTATTCAAATGATTTAGATGTGAAATTAGAGGAATTTTTTATTTATTCACATATCACACATCGTCAAAAATCAAACTGTTTATTCCATGTACAATCCGTTCTTACAAACTATGCCCAGAACTCTCCACTTGTACGCTTCGATCGTGAATATACTCGTAATTCAAACTTTCATAATATTGACCCTTCCGATTTTTATAAAATGACATTCAAAATGCGAGTTTTAAAATCAATACTAAATTAATGCTATTTTTTAAGTTTTTGGTGATTTTTCAGCTTGTTTATGATCTCCACTCTATTTATCAACTTTTTCAATATCTTCATCTTACAATTTTATAATTTTTTTTTTTCAACAGAGAGGGAAAACATTTTTGTGAAGGAAATATGGAAATCTATGCATTTCCAGGGCTTATGCCCTGTTTAAGCTTGTTTTGGCTGGTTTATGTGGCCACTCTACACACTGTGTAACATTCGCCATTCTGCCTATGTTTGAACATCCACATTTCCTCAACTTTTCCATGTGTTGACTTTTGTAAAGTAAAAGAGCTGAAACCTTTATCGTGTGGGTGAGATTCATCCGGCTGAACCAATTCACCTACTAGGCAACGCCTGACAACAATTTTCCAATTTTTATACTTCTTCTTTTACCAGGTAGTTAATTCAACAATGTTTTGAGTATGTCCAAATGTTTGCAGGCTGGCTGGATTTCTTCCCTATGGAGTTATTTATATTATTCACAAACAAACAAACAAACTATCACGCCGTAGGCAGAGAGGATAGAACGCCACATCACTTTATCTTTGCACACATCTTCTCATGCGCGCACGCCGTTTATTCAGACTTTTAACTTGTCCATCTTCAAGTACTTGTTGGATTTGGTCATGCCACGTCTTTCTCGGTCTTGCTCTATTTCCACATACATCAGCATTCGCATAGTAAATATTTTTAGCCGTTCTTTCGCTGTCCATTCGCTCTGCGTGTCCAAACTAACGCAGAGCTCCTTCCTTGATTCTGTCGATAATGATAATGAATAATATATGGATAATTTCTGGCTTGCCGACCCTTCATATACTGAGCCTACTCCTAGTACTAGCAGAATTTGCCAGAGTGTTTTTTGTGCCATTTTGTAACATTGTATGTATAAACTAATAAATAAATAAAAAAATAAAAAAAGAATAACCCCCTAGGGAGGAAATCCAGCCAGTCTGCAAGCATTTGGACACACTCAAAACATTGTTGAATTTTATAATGTTTACTTATGCACTCTTTTTTTACAATACTAACATCGAGATAAGAAAAATAAAAAAAAAACCGTCAATCAAACCCTTGCCACACACCGGAGTAGAAGTTTCAGCTTTATTTATTCAGAGAAAATTACACAATTTTCCTCCGTAAAACCTAGAATAAGAGCTAAAACAGTAACTTATCCTCGTATATATCAAGTCATGATCGTCAAAACATCGTAACCGACCAAAACAATATTTTTTTTTCATAAAACAGTGTACTTCGGTGACATTTTACCACAACTAATGGTATTTTACTGGTAACTAAGGTATTTCATGATAACTGGTGCTTTCATGAAAATTAATATTGTATTTACGATAGTAAAATAATGTTTTCCCTATAATTTCCGATCATGTAGCTCAATCACAAATAGCTATCGACGTGCTTAAAAACATGCTAAGCATTTGAGTGATCACAATGAAAAAAAATTAACATTAAAAAAAATAAATTACAACATGAATGGAGAATATCTTAAATAAGGGAATATGGAAGTCTAGGCATTTACAGGGCTTATGACCTGTCATTGGCTGATTTAAGTGGCCACTTTACACACTGTGTAACATTCACCATTTTGCCTTTATTCGATCATCCATATTTCTTCAATTCTTCCATTTGTTGATTTTAGTGAAGTTAAAGAGCTGAAATCTTCATAGTTGCGAAGAGATTCATCTGACTGAATTATTTCACTTACTACAGTATTTCCAAGCGTTTATTTAACTTTTGACACATGGGCGCCTATAAAGTTCCGTATTTATTGACAGGCAACCATAGACCGAAAAATGCAATACTTCATGTTTTTTTCATTACGATAGTGAAGCGACATGTTCTTTTGCTCCGATATTTATCGATATCGATGTTTATTGTGCCTACTTATGCAACGAGGATTATACAAGTTGATTTTTTTCATGAAAAAATGTAAAATGTGAATTAAATTAAAACCGGAAATTAAAAAAAAAAAAATCTATCGAAAGCCACAGTATTTTTATTCACTTAATAATGAATACGACTAATTTACATGAAATATAAATGTCTAACTGATTCAATATTGTGAAAATATCAAATATTTATTAAAAACTACTTATCGATTGTCTATGGCCAAAACTAATTTGACAGTTCGTCAGAATATATTGAATTTTAATGGCGCCGTGGTCGCTGTCATTTATTATTGTCGCCGACAAACTGACAGTGTCGCGACACAAAATTTCTCAATTTACATTACGACAATAAAATAGTCCTATGCATATTTGGGTTTTCTGTAGCTCCTGCACCCAATGACAAACTCCAATTAAGGAGTTTATCGAGACTGTATTTAAAGTTTCTTTTGTAAAGAAATGATGTATTTTTTGCAATATTTTTTATTGAATGAAGACTTTAAAAAAAAAAAGTTTTACTACAGCGCTTTCGTAATATAAACTCTGCTTTAAACGTCTGGGTATGTTTATAAACTACAAAATGTTGAGATTAAAACTTTTTCATAAATAAAGTCGATTTTTATGAGAAATCGATTCGGTAACGCATTAGGACATCCCTAATCGATACATAATCGAGCTGTCAAAAGTTAAATAAATGGTTGGATAGAGTATAGGCACCGCAATTAATTTTTTTTAAATCTCAATGACTCCCGAGGGGGTGAAATCCAGTCTTTTGTCTACAAACATTTGGACAAACTCAAATATTGTAATCATGAACATGTTTAAGCTATCGAAGTCGTGTGTCGACGCGTGTGTAATTTCTAAGTCAACGTTCGTGTCGGTTTATTTTTTGTTTTCCTCGTAAATGAATACAGTTCATAGGCGAAAAATCGACGTTTACTTTAAAAAATAATACAATATATTGCATTTGCAAAATAGTAAGTAGTATCTAATACAAAAAAATGAAAATTAAAATTAAATTACTATGGCGACAGCTTTTCTTGACATTTGGCTTGTCAACCGCCGGCTTAATGCAATAAATTGCGTGATAAATAATAAATAATAAATAAATAAATAAAAATAGCAGTTTTTGGAATATTTTCCATATTTACACCGGTGAAATTCAAATATGTGATTGCGCAGCAGGATTATACGTCGCCAACGTAAATATTTTGAAGGATGTTGCATTGTAATCGCAAATGCGATAAACAACCATGGTTATCACGTCGCTTATTAGCACGTCGATAGTTAGAGCGGTGTGTGCCGTGTCTCGCGACTCGCGACTCGCGACCGGTGAAATTTGTACGAAACCTTTACTTCAAACTACACACGTAAACGTATAAAGAGGATAATAAATATTTTATTTAACGGTGGTTTAGCTATAAGCTCGCAACATTCCACGCCCGGGACGATATCGTCCTTTTTACTACAGTGGCAGATTTTTATGCCAACAAAAGTCCTTTGAGAATAGCGTGGGAGTGAGTACGATAAACACGCAGGTTCCCAGGGGTATATTATGTATCATAAGGACTCAGGACTGACATATTTATTCAGTACCTGCGGGCTACGGCAGCAGACCTACATACGCCGGCTGTCCCCTATTCTACGGGCAATTTAAGAAGATACTTTTGACGTTTACTCGCTCATGAAGTTCTTTGAATATTGACCATTAAGTGTGGGAAACAAATGCCGTACTTTATCGTTGTAGTCGCCGCAATAGTGACGTGCCGCCGGAAAACTTCACAATCGATCGACCATATCGAATTATATTGCGTGTGTTCATTTTAAGGCGTTCGCAATACGATGAATTAAATTTGACCTGCGATAATTTTGACGTCAACCTTTTTTATGCCCCCATTAAAAATAGTTTTACTCTAAAAAATAATATAGTATTATGCGTTAAGCTCTCTATTTTCTCGCATTACCCATCCCCAAATCCCCATCGTAATACCCAAAATGCCGTCAGAAATCACTCTTTCACTCGGGATTATTTATATGCGTTAATGAACAAAATAAATAAAAATGTGATCCATACTACAGTTCGCTGTGTTAAAAGTTAACTCCCGAGTTAATCGAAATAAAACAATTATTACTTTTATAATAATTGTATATTGATATTTCTTTTACTATCTTTGTTGTCCTATACTTATTGTGGGAGGCATATTATAACCTTTTTTCTCGTATCATTTTGTCTTGATTTATGTATTCCTGTTGAATCACCAAATTAAACAAATAAGTAAGCTGATTAGTTAGGTTAGTTTTTTTAAGCTTTAAGTATTTATTCGTAAATATGAAAACCCGTTTCTATTCATCCCATCTGACAAAAAATTATTCAAATTTGAAAAATCGAAAGAAAAAAGACTGCCACAACACTAATATAATCTGTCAAAAGTATCTTCTTATATTGCCTGAACCTTGGTTTAGTGGCCATTCGAGTATCCTTTTCCGATAAAGTTCGCAACTTATAACCCCGTAAACAATAACCGCAAATGGCTACACCGAACGTCACAAAAATGGCTTTTAAAATTGATTTATTATTCAAAATTAAAATCACACAATATTGTGTATTGCGTTTGAAATCGTTTTTTAATTAATTATATTCATGTTTTTTTTAATAGATTAATTGTATTTTTTAAACCGTTTTTTTTCCAACTAGTCGCCAATCGTTTTGACAAAAAAATAGTATTTGTTCTTTCGCTTTTCAAATATATATATTTTTTAAACAATCCCCTTTTAGCCTTCCGACATTATTAGCGACTGTGATTTGTTTGATTCTTATATTTTTACTATCTTCTTTACTTTATTTTTTGTAGGAATTTTATGTATGTTTGTGAGTTTGGTTATTGGTTTTATTTTAAGTTATGTTATTTTTATTTTTGACTTGCTGTTGATCCCCCGATAAATGATATGAATTTATTGTGAATGCAGCTAATTGGTAGAATTCCATTTTTATTATTGGTAAGGTATCCAAAATAAAAAAAAAAACATTCCTAGATTAAATACTAATTTTATTTTTAAAAATATGTACAAGATTGCTCAATTTGACGGGTTTCGTCTTGTTAGGACATTATCAAACTCTCGTATGTATTTAAAAAAATAAAGGTAGAATTTAATCCAATAGTATTATTTTATTTTTGATATCTTATTAAATTAAAATTATTAGTATTAATTTCACTTTAGGAGAAATCTCAAGTGGGTCTAGGGTTAGTTGTACAAAAATAGTTAAGCTAAAACAACTTTAAATAATTGTTGCAAACTAGTATCGTTTTCCACATAATATAAATTTCATTTTAGGAGAAATCTCAGGGCTAGTTGTACCTAAATAGTTAAGCTAAAACAACTTTAAATAATTGTTGCGTCATGGGACAAATATTTTTCAAGAAAAAAACTTATACAAAGCAACCATTTTCCCCATTGTAATAAAAATGGAACTTTTACGTTTTCTAGCTTATTTTTTGGTGCACCTGCCCTTACTCTGCTCCGTTGCGACGGCTTTTCTAGCGACCCAAGATATTGGAGAGTTTCTATAAATAATATCGCTATTTTATGCGCCATTTACGTGTTATTATTATTTACTAGAAACTCCATCTTCTTTCTAGTTTGTAACCAACTAGCGACCGCCGAAGCATCGAAAGCTTCTTAAACGCCATTTTAGATAAAGGGTATTCAAAGTGCGGACGGAATTTCGCACAATAGCAATTGTATTGCAATATTATGCTTTTGTGGTATGTAAATCACGTGCCATTCACGTAGCAAAAATGGCAAACCTTTCATTTGAATCACGTTTATCGTAAAATTGAGTTTTCCTATTTTTAAAGCATGTCACTTTATATTGCAAATATAATATTATTATGGTTTATTATTTATTTCTCGTCGTAAAGATCGTTAAAGTTTTAAACACCGTTTTACATCTTATTAAATTTAAATAGTATAGTTTTTCTGCGTTATTTTTTTTTTAATTCAACAAATAGTACCTGAGCTGGTATTCCAAACGCTCTCGTGGCCGTATTATCTCGTGTATTTACATACAAAATACACGAGAAACACTGTTTTCTTGTGCCACGAGAGTGGTTCAGAATAGCACCCCTGGGTTTGTCAACATCGATTTAAATCAAGTTATTATTTTTTATTACATGTAAGCTATGTTTTTTGCAGACATAAGGATTTGTTTCCTCTTTTAATGAATTTATTTTATAGGGGAAAAAACATACAGAAAATTTGAAATTATTTTTTTTACGAAATATTTACAAAATAATAATCTTAAAATGAAAGTCCTACTGATATACCTACATAATATGTATTATTTGTAAAATTGCGGGGTAATTACGACAACTAGGTTACTTTAAAATCAGCATTTCGTCGCTTTAGTTCGTTTTTGTCGAACATACCATTTTTAATGAAATCGAGTTAAGTGTAAGTACACGAATTCTGGGAAAACCTTTATTTATAAAATTCAAATGAAATAAATATTTAATATTACATTAATTACAATTTGATTAATTCAATTGTATTTTCCAAATATTAAATTATATTATAGAAATATTTATTTATTAGAAACACTTTTAACAGTCCGGCAATTTTTTTTAATTCAATTTATTTTTTTTGGGAAGCTTATTATAAATTTTTACTGCCACGCATATAGGCCGGGGCCCTCTTTGTATAAATGATTGTTTCGCCAATTTATTATGATTTGGTTACATTAGACAATATCGCCTTTGATTTGGTTACTTTAGACTGTTTTAACTGTTTGTGTTTTCTTAACTTTTTTTACTATTATTATTTTTTTTTTTATCTTTTAAAATTAATTTATATTATTTTCGTATTTTTTGTTTGTTTTTGGTGTTCCGCCATTTAACCATGTATACCTCTGTTTTATTTTGTATTTATCACATTGTCACACAGGGCTCATGGCCTCGTAGAGTTAGGGATACGTTTATTTTGTTATTTATGTGTATTTGTAAGAATAAATAAAATAAATGGTATGTTATGATTAATAAAGATTTATTATTATTATTATTATAGATTTTTTTACCAATATTCGGTCAGTATATATGTATGTTCAAAGTTAGGTGACAGGCGTTCTATCTCCGCATGTCCCGGCACTGCGCGGATTGTGTATATTATCTTATGCCCCCAACGCGTGATTTACCGCTACGAAGCGTAGAAGTAGTCTGTCTCACTCAATCAACGGTTTCACCACATTTTGTATTTTTCATACAAATTTAGCGCTAAACCTCGTGCAAAACAAATGACGCATGGTGGCCGTTAGCGTATATATGCATGAGCTGACAAGATGAGAAGGACGCCCGCTAGAGATTTTATTTATCTTATTTTGTTCATACAAAAACATATATATTGCAACAACAAAAAAAGAACGTATCCCTAACTCTGAGGCCAAGAGCCCTGTGTTGAGTTGGGATACAACATAACTGAAAGTAAAATGATGCAAATTATTAGACAATAGCAAAAATTCAAATGAAAAATTATCACATAAACACATATTTCAATAAACATCTAGACAACACGCCTCATCATTATCGTCATAAGCTCGACAGCCCCGGGTGGGCCTTGGCTGAATCCAGGAGTCTCTTCCACTCTTGCCGGTCTGCTGCCCTACCTCTCCAGTTCCAACTGTCGTATCTGCGCCGATGCAGTGTATCCATCGCATTTTGGGCCTTCCTGGTCTTCGTCGTTCTTGTTGCGCACATAGAGTTAGGCGTTTTATGGGGTTTTCGTCGTCCATTCTAATTATATTGCTAGCCCACCCCAAGTCCCACCTTGATGGAGTTGATTACACCGGGCGCTCGGTAGTTTTAGCATAGTTGTCTATTGTAGCGACGACGCCAATTATTGTTGTTTTCTCTCGCAGGGCCATAGATAACTCCGAGGATTCTTCTTTCGAAAGCTGCAACGGTTCCCTCAATATTCTTTGTCATAACCCAGGTTTCGGAGGCATATGTCAGGATTGGTTTAGTCAGAGTTTTGTACAGTATTATTTTAGTATTTAGGACAACACGCTTAGTAGCATATAAATCTATGCAATATAGCTATATTGAATGATTATGATAAAATTATAAATAAACTTATCAATGAAACTTCTTAGTTTAGTTTTACTTTTTATTATTTTGACCAACGAGCGCTTTCGCCTAAGTAGGCATCTTCAAGACCCGTGAATTGTTTACAACATTTACAGTTTTTATACTATTCTTAACATATTTTGGAGATAAGATCAAATAAGTATTTTAACAGGGATCTTTTATCAAGAGATATCAACAAAAAACATCAATATTATATAGCTATATCTTTTGGCTTTAGTATTGAATAAAATCTGCGTATGATTTTGCAATAAATCCCTGTTTATTTGTATATTTTACTTTTCATTACCAATTATTTATTTATATTTTTACTTGGCAGTGCACTGCACTTATGCAAACACTAAGAACTGCCATTGATTATAAAATAATATCCATATTATATAAATAGACTCGCAGTGCTAATGGAAATCGGTCAAGAGAGAATCTTCAAGTGTTTACATTGGAACATGACTCCTTGTGCACTTCTAACTCTTCGTATTGGGTCAATTAGCGCTGTGCTTTCTTTGCTAATAATTATGTATAGGAAATATAGAGTACGCTAATTTCATTATATTCACCGATGATTTTTGCATTTTCGTGGTCTATTCCTAATTTCATTTCAAGATACCGAAATCTTAGTGTTTTTTTTTTGTGGAAGATCATAATACTTAACAATCGCTGTATATGAATAAAAAAGTGTTCACCGAGAAGGTTTACTACTTTATATTTATACAACTCTGTGGAAAATGAAAACAAAATGGTTTAATGCTGATAAATGTTTTATTGAATGTTGGGAATTACGTACATGAAGCGTCAAAATTCATGTTTACCAAAATGGCTGCCAAACAAAGTAGCAAATCCTCAAAAGGCAAAAACCCTGTCACATCCAAAACCACGATGATCAGTATGAGCAAGAAGATATATTGGCACATTAAAAGATGTTTCTAGAACTAATAAAATTTAAAAAAAATAAAATATCCAAAACAGCAAACGATTGCTTACTTCTGCGAAACGAGGAGGGGGAAGGGGGGGTATGATACTGCGCCGCACTCCCCTCACTTCTCCCCTGCAGAAGTAAGCAACCATTTGTTTTTTTTAAATATTTTCTTTTTAAAAAATTTCTTTGTTCTAAATATTTTTTTAAATATGCTAATATGTCTTCTTGCCCATACTGATCATTGAGGTTTCGGATGTGACAGGGTTTAAAGAACACCTGTATATATACATGGTGCTTCGGGGTCAGACCGCGAAACTTAAGAGGAACATTCCTCATCGAAGATTTAAAAAAATCCTAATCATTTTTAAACTCGTTTTTTTAATGAACATTATTTGGAATTTGAATATAGAATAAATCTTCAATTTCTCGGATTACAGAATCCCTTCCACAAACCCCTGTGTGTTTGACAAATTATATGGAGGGCTTTTGTCGGATATTCTCATGACCGTTATTGCAATTTATTTATTGATTTACTTTCACATTATAAACAATGATTAATAACAAAATAATGTGACCTCACTGGGGTTGGGGTTAGTTAAGGATTCTTAACAATATACTTTTTTACATTTTTTTACGCGTGACAATATACAAAGAAGACTAGATTTACACAAATGATAGCAAAAACTGTGTTTACTCATATTGAATTCAGCTACAAAAATATATTTCCATTATATTTTATTTATACTGTAATATTATAATGTTAGTCTTATTTGTTTCAGGTAAATTTCTTGCTGGCCCAGTGCGGCGCTCTGCTGACTGCGGGGGCCCTGCGCGGCCCCCTGAGGGACGCCCCCCCTTACACGCGTCACGCTATCTGCCTACTCCTGGGGCTCTTCACAGGATACTTTTGCTTTGGCAAGTAAGTTCACTGCTACTTTTATTTATTTTTTATTTTTACATTTTTTTGTTTCGTATAAATCATACAGGAATGTATGAAACCTAAAGTTGTCAGAAAATATGTTCAATTAAATCCGTTATACACATTTCCTAACTAGTTGATGGAAATGTGTTAAATTCGATATCCGTTCGGGATGTGTCGGAATCCACCCGAAGTAGTTTCGTAAATAGCAGATGTGTCAGATGGAGATCCCGGACGCTTTATCCACCCCAGTAATAACCGAAACAAACCAAATTATTTTATTAGACATTTATGGGCGTAGCTGAGATACTATGTACAATGAAAACGTTTGAGGACGTAAGCAGGCGCTACTCAGAGGCGATTTTGTGACATCATGAAAAAACAAATTCTGGTAACATATATAAAGTAAACCAAAATCATGACAGAGTGGAGATAGAGAGATTGTCTATTCTTGTATCCATCATTATTTCTAGCAGGTACGCTGGATTACAACACCCTCGAATCTTGTCAATTTTTTCTTGGGGAACATTTCTACAAGCTGATTACTGGAAGTATATATAATCCAAATATACTGAAAGAGATCAGTTTGTATGTTCCCAATAATGAGGAAGTTCAGTGTCTTTTTTTTCTCTTTTTTGTTTGTTAATAGAATATTAAAGTAAGCCAAAAAAAAAAAAAAATTATTTTTATATATCGAATACGATATGTATACAGGGTGTTCTTTAAACCCTGTCACATCCGAAACCACGATGATCAGTATGAGCAAGAAGACATATTAAAATTTTTTTTTTGAACGACTAAAATCTTAAAAAATAAAAGATAAATAAAAAAAAAATGGTTGCTTACCCCTGTAGGGGAGAAACGAGGAGGGGGAGGGGGGAGCCTGAGACACTGTCAACCGCACAGCCGCGCCCCACTCGCTTCTCCCCTGCAGAAGTAAGCAACCAATTGTTCTTTTAAATATGCTAATATATCTTCTTGCCTATACTGATCATCGTGGTTTCAGATGTGACTGGGTTTAAAGAACACCCTGTATATACAATATGTATGATAATAATCAGCGCTATGATTTTTTTATAAATTATCAAGTAAATAAATAAGTAAATAATTATACATTTTATATTTGAAGCACTAACTTTGTGGTTATTCATTATAATAAAATAAATAAAACTACTTTGTTTTTAACCACCTATTTTTTTTTTTTTTCTACCGACCGGTTTCGAAGTTACCCAAGCTTCTTTTTTAAGGTATACCTAACTAATGAATTCTATTCTACTTTAGTCTATCAGTTAGTGTGTATGGAAGTAATCAATCAAGTATTTGTGTCTTGTAATGTGAAATGGATTCGCTCAAAACTAGACAGGAGTGGACTAAAGGAAATGTTGTTTTTTTCTTATTATGAATCGCTTTTTCTATTTCTAAGATTTCCAAGACACTTGAGGTGCCTAAATAATAATATTTTTTCTGAATTCGCAAACCACCTGATAGAAAATAATCATAATTTTAATAAAGACACTGGATTAAAACTTATTAATGTTGAAAATAAAATATTAAAATTTGACATCTTGGAATTCTTAGAAATTAAAAAAGCTATCAAATAAACATCCTTTAGTCCACTCCTGTCTAGTTTTGAGCGAATCCATCTCATATTGCAAGATAAAAATACTTGATTTATTACTTCCATACACACTAACTTATAGACTAAAATAGGATAGAATTCATTAGTTAAGTATATCTTGAAAAATAATCTTGTGTAGTTTTGAAACCGATCAGTAGAAAAAATAAAAAATAAGTGGTTAAAAATAAAGTTGTTTTATATATTTTATTAAAATAAATAAATCGTCCTTTGATTGGTACCTGAGATGTAAGACTGATCACCTTTCCTTCTTTTCAAACTCTCGGTGATGTTTGGATTTATGGTTCCTACAGAGTTGCGTTCTGTCCTAAAGATAATTGCCCAATATCCCTGTACTAATGATGTTCAATTTGGTTTGTTCGCAGGAAAGCTATTCATTTAGCACTACTTCCTATGGTATGTTTCTTCCTAATGAAGACTGCTCCGGAGCGAGTTATGGCCAAGTATGTACACCAATATTTTTGATTCTATATTATTAAATTTAATTCACACCTTATTAAACCTTATCTGACCCAACCTTAACTAACCTAAATAACTATCTAACCCAACCTTATCTAACCACCTAACCTAACTTATGTAAAATATGGCATGACGGCTACGGAGTAAGGTCCGAACGAACTGTCAAGCTTAAATAATTATTATTATGGATAACTTATATAGTGCCATTTTATTTATTTATTTATTAACGGACATTGTCCATGTATACAATTTATAGGGTTTAAATATTACAATAAAAGAATAGTTTTAAACATTAAAAAAGAAGAAAAGAAGCATTGACAAACAAAAGGGGCATCGAGACAAGATCTGGACTATTAATTTAGTGCTCGTTTAAATCGTTGTAAACTTAAACCAAAAAAGTCCAGATCTTGAGTTAACAATACGACAAAGATGGGTCATTGGAGAATTAAGGCCATAGTTTGTTCTATGCTGATCAATAAACAGTACTTCACTGTTTCCCAACCTACGAGTCGGAATATTGAATTAACTTGTCCCAGTAATGATAATGTAACTTTCATAATATAATACCTCAAGGGGGCTTTACAAAGTGAAGATATAAATTTAATTTTAACTTTTTTTTATGAAGATATAAATTTAATTTTAACTTTTTTAATTTTAAATTTAAGAAAAACAACGTACTTTGTCATCTTATGCTAAGAATTTATTCAAATGATTTAGAGAACAAGTGGGTTTTAAGTTTTTTCCGATACATCACTTCACTCTCACAGTTACGCACCTCTGCTGGGAGAGCATTCCATGCCGTAGGGCCTGCGACCGCAAAAGCGTGTTCGCCGAACTTAGTGCGCTGTTTGCGTAGAGGTATAATAACTTTTCCTTTCGACGCAGATGTAGCTGATCTAAGCGTAAGACAGGAAAGTTATTTACAGCATAATAAAAATAATCCATTTGTTATTACTGTGTATAGATATTTTGAATTGCGTCTAAGTATTACAACAAAAAGTAACTGATAAATATAATTAGTAATTTTTTGCAGATTTCTTTTAAAAAAAATCAATAATGCATTCTGTCTGCTTTGGCATTGTGGATTTGTTTGTCTTGAAAATCATTACATGGATACTTATATTCTAAGTCATTTAAATTTTTTATTCAAAGCATTTTTTGTTGCATACATATCGTGGGTTAATTACTCCAACTTCAGAATCAAAATTTTTGAGTTGCCCATTAAAAACACATTAATTTATTGTACATACGGCCTAAGTCAATTACAACAGTAATATGAAAAAACATGTGTAAAAGAAACTGTACAAAAAAAACTTAAAACTATGTAGCAAAGACAAACATGGGCAATAAAATAATTGTATACAATATATGTATTTATAAACACAATCAACATATAAGGCTAACCAGTGCCAATTCATCTCCATCCCGCACTGTGTTGATGGTGAAGAGATCTACGGAAGAATCAGATCAGAAGATCTATCCCGATGAATTTTAAGTTGTGTGAAATCTTCACATTCTGAATATTAGGGCATAAAAATTGCTCTTAAAAGATTTGATAAATAGCAGATTTCGACTTCTGGTGACATGGTTGGGAACATGAAAAGAAATTGATTGCAATTCCTCCATGAATGCTACAAATAGGCAATTAGTGAATTCAACAATGTTTTGAGTATGTCCAAATGCTTGGAGACTGGCTGGATTTTCTTCCTAGGGAGTTGTTCATATTTAATTTTATTGCAACAGAGAGGGAAAACATTTTTGAGTCATAAGCCCTGTAAATGTCTAGACTCCCATACTTCCTTCACCAAAATGTTTTCCCTCTCTGTTGCAATAAAATAAAATTAGTGAATTATTACAATCATACTATGACGATTTGAATGGATGACTTGTATAATTCTAGCATTCGTGTGGAGGATAAAAAAAATGTGTTTTTAGTTGGTAACTCACAGTGCCGATTTTAAAGTTACCTAGTTGGAGTAATTACCCGCGATATGTAATTCTGTGTAAGTGTTTTATATTGAAATAATTGCTTATTTATGAATGCATAATGCTTCCCCGTAAGCCCTGAAATGCCTAGATTTCCATATTCCTTCTCTAAAATGTTTTCCATCTCTGTTGTGATTTGTTAATATGCACAATGAATTCATTTTTTTGTTGTTTTTTTGTTTACAGCGCTGTTTTAGGTGTTGCCATAGCTTACCTCTCGTGTATTCACCTACATAGACAGTTCTACTTGGAAGAGTCTTGTAGTCTGGATATAACAGGTTTGTTCTACACACTTGAACCCTTAAAGAAAGTTGCAAAAAGATCACTAAAAATACTGAATGTTTCAAAAAATCTAATACTAGATGGATTATTTTTTAGTCGGAATTTGACATCTATTAAAACGCCATAATAAAACAATTCATAATTCAAATAAAAATTTAACTGGCTAAAGTATAAAATGTTTGTTATCAGTGCTATTCAAAAAAAGACCTTTGCATGATAGAACTGTCAATACACACAAGCAACACTAATGTTTGGAAAATAAAATATTTCCCAAAGAACTCCGGAATCACAACTGCTAATATTTTTATTTGACAGTAGTTCCGTGTATCGTATTGCAGAATAAAGAAAATATGTCGAAATCCTACAAAATTTATGATTAATCGCTCGAAACGGCGTGATGTTTGTTTGTTTGTTTGTATATTGATATGTGTCATAATATATGGTTGGGGGAAAAAGTAATTTTATATTTCGCGCTCTTTTTTCAACTAAGTATATCTCGTTCATTATTGGTCACATCGGATCATACGATACGGCGTTATAAAGGTGCGAGTGTATACTACAAATGCTTCTTTGACAGTATTGCGTTTGGTCAGTTCAGTCGTGAAATATCGTGCGTAAAGTATGAAGGTCTCAAAGGAAGAAATTCGCTATATTTTACATTTTTACCACCTGAAAGGGAAAAACGCGTCAAAAGCGACCAAAAAAATTTGCAACGTATATGGGGCCAATACTCTTTCATTTCGTGTTGCTCAACAGTGGTTCGAGCGATTTCGTTCTGGTGTAGTGGAGGTGAATGATGCACCACGTTCTGGTAGGCCTGTCGTCGAAAATGTTGATAAAATCATGGAAAATATCGAGATAGACCGTCATGTTAGCAGTCACAGTGTAGCTGACGTCGTAGTCCTTTCTTTTATGATTGTATGTTAGTATAAATGTTTCAATCATTACTTTAGTTGTATTTATATTTAACCTATTAGTATGTATGAGTCTGCAAGGCTAATTCCGTTTTTAACCGGCCGCCGCCGTATAAAGGACGAATTGAGCGAATTGAGCGTGTCAAGCTAGCGGCCCTTTCACGTCCACTCTAGTCGGCACTTGGTTGTGCAATGGAGAAACGGGGGAGGGGGTCGTGGCTTATACGTTGGCTAGAGGGCGCCTTTTTACGTTGGCTGCTTGGGAGAATACTTGGCAAGAATGAGGGGCCGGCACGATTCCCATACCTAAGTTAACCGTAGGGTCAGATTTTGTAACCTTGTATAAATATGTGCACATGTGAGAAATAAAGACATCGATCGAAAACAGTAAACACTCTCTTTTAACTCTACTCTACCCGATTACTTCACCACTTTGTCTTCAGATCTTCACTGCATCTTTCCTGGACTCAGCCGAATCCAGAAGCGGATTTACAACCTGCTAGCCGCCACTGTCAGCCGACAGTATTTTGAGTAAATATTCATCCCTACGGGCTACTGATACCTATCGCAGCTCGTAGTAGAATACCAGCGCCTTGCCGAGATTATTACAGTCTCACAATTCTTTATACGAGGCAGAAACGCGTCTCGTACACGTAGCATCGCCTGGGAGCTGAATATCGATCATAAAACTGTTTTGAATCATTTGCAGAAGGCTGGATTGAAAAAAGAGCTCAATGTTTGGGTGCCACACGAGCTGAGGAATAAAACCTCATGGACCGAATTTCTATTTGCGAATCGCTACTTAATCGTTACAAAATCGACCCATTTCTAAAGCGGATGGTGACTGGTGATGAAAAGAGGGTCACTTACGCTAATGTCAAGCGACAGAGATTGTGGTCGAAAGCCAACAAAGCGGCCCAGACCGTGGCCAAGCCAGGACTGACGGCCAGGAAGGTGTTGCTGGGTGTTTGGTGGGATTGGCAGGGAAACTCCACTATGAGCTGCTCCCCTATGGCCAAACGCTCAATTTTGCCCTCTACTGTGAACAAATTGACCGTTTGAAGCAGGCGATTGAACAGAAGCAGCCAGCATTGGTGAATAGGAGAGGAATCGTGTTTCATCGGGACAACTCCAGGCCGCACACATCTTTGATGACACGCCAGAAACCCCGGGAGCTCAAATGGGAAGTTCTTGTGCATCCACCCTATAGTCTGAACCTGGCACGGAGTGACTACCACCTGTTCCTGTCTATGGCTAACACGCTTGGGGGTACACATTTGGCCTCAATAGAGGCCTGTGAAAATCCGTTGTCCGAGTTTTTTTGCCAATAGGGACAAGGGCTTCTACGAAAGGGGCATTATGAAGCTGGATTCTCATTGGCAACAATTTATCGAGCAGAATGGCGCATATTTGACTTAAATCAGATGATTGTAACACTTTTTATAAAGCATTGAAATAAAGCGAAAAATACAAAATGACTTTTTCCGCAATCGAATATTTATAAATCTATTTTTGTTATGATTTTAGTATACAAGAGTCCTGACTTGACACGGAATTCTCTAGCAAGTCAGGCCATGAAAATTAATAATTGTACAAAAATGGAATCGCATATTGCGCATATTAATAAAATGTAAATAAAATAAAAACATAAACTATGTATTTACTTTAAGCATTGTAGTGGAGCCGGTATTTCAAAATTGGTTTAAATTCTTGCGCTTCAATGTGTCATAAAAACTATTTTCAATTACTGGATTAAGTTATAATCCCAGATAAAATCGATAAACTTTGATAGGTAGATTGGGTATAATATGAAACATTCATTTAATTACTTCAGGAATGAGTTCATATAAATTACCATCAAAGATAATTAATTTATAAATATGCTTTTTAAATCTCCTGCATTTAAATAAGTCATTTGCTTTATAAGATAATAAAAATAAAACTAATTTGATTAGAATATTTATACAACATGCATGTGATTAGATACCATAATTCAATAAACTGATAACAATTTTTTATCTCATCATGTAAAAAAATGCCCATAAAAATTAGCTAACCAGATAAAGATTGAATATATTTAAATTTTTAAATAACTAAATAAAGCTATTCTCATAATATGTATTTATATTTTTATCATGTTATTTAACAGATAATTGTTACATCCTGGTAAATTATTATTTTTTATCATGAGAATGATATTTAATTATTTAAGAATTTAAAATTTATATTTAAAGCACTAACTTTGCGGTTATTCTTTATAGTTAAATAAATATAAAACTACTTTGTTTTTAACCACTTTTTTTCTACTGACTGGTTTCAAAGCTACACAAGCTTCTGTATTAAGGTATACCTAACTAATGAATTCTATCTTTTTTTGTTTTTACATGTTGTTCTTTCAATGACGGAAAGTGTGAAGTGAGATGCATAAGATCTTTATAACTATATAGGAGTCTAGATATTAGCTCCATAAATGTATCAATAATATAATATTTAGTTATCACTGTAAAATTTAAATATAATAGAATTCATTAGTTAAGTATACCTTGATAAAGAAGCTTGTAAAGCTTTGAAACCGGTCAGTAGTAAAAAAAATAAGTGGTTGAAAACAAAGTTGTTTTATATTTATTTTACTAAAGAATGAATTAATTATAAACTATTGAAAGCAATTAATGAAACCAGAGATTTTAAAAAAGATTTAAGATGACGGGTGAGGAGAATAACACATTTTTCAATATCCAATGTCCAGCCAGCCAAAAAAAATTAATTTTTGCCTGGAAAACATTGCATTGTGCTTAAGCACGTCACAGTCCATGTATTTTTCTTGTACTTGAAGCCTTAAATAAATACTAGGTGGATCAAAAAGTTTGAAATAATCCTAAGAGATGGTGATGCACCATTGTGAACCAATCATAAAAAGCTTCATCCTCATTTCATCATCCATTTTCGTTTACGTATTTAAAAGTTACAGTAGTGAGAAGCAACGGAATGCAACATGTTTTTTTTTTTAAATGGAAAAATCTGAGTTTCGTGTTCTGATTAAACATTATTATTTACACAAGAAAACCATAACCGAGACGAAATCCAAGCTAGATATGTATTATCCGGACTCTGCGCCGTCGACGAAGACGATTCAAAAGCTGTTTTCTGACTTTCGTTGTGGCCGTACAAGCACCGATGACGCTGAACGATCTGGACGCCCAAAAGACGTCAGTCTCCAGAAAACGTGGAAAAAATCCATAATATATTGAACGACCCCAAAGTGGAATTGAGGGAGCTAGCTGAGACCACAACGATGTCGCATTTTGGGTATGAAGAAGCTCTGCACGCGATGGGTGTCACATTTGCTAGCAGCGGACCAAAAACTAATTTGTGTTTCCACTTCCCAGCAGAATTTGCCCAGACCTGGCCCCCTGACTTCTACCTGTTTCCAAACATGAAGAGATAGCTCTCCGGTAAGCGATTTGACTCAAATGAGGAACTCATATCTGAAACTGAGGCCTATTTTTTAGAGCTTCCGAAGGGCTACTTTTTGACGGGATAAAAAAATTGGGAAATCGTTGGACTCGCTGTATCGACTTAAAGGAATGTATGTTGAAAAATAATACTGGATTTGGCAAAAAAATGATTTCTTGTTTAATTTATTCCAACTTTTTGATCCACCCAGTAAAAACTGTCAAACTCATCGTACTGGGGCGTAAAATTGTACAACGATTTAGCTGAAGGAACAAAAGAAATATAAAGCCTTTGAATATTTAATAATGTTTTTGTTAAATGTGCTTCATAATTTTTATGTTGTAATTAAGTGTTTACTAATTGTTAAGAAATTATAAGCTAGTTTATTAAAGCATAAATAATTTTTTTAAATATTTGGTATTTTGTGATTACAGGTCCTTTAATGATAATAACGCAAAGAGTGACTTCTGTAGCGTTTTGGGTACACGATGGACGAGAGAAATGTGGAGACGCCAACTCTACTAAACCAAACAGGGATAATGGTATAACCAATTGATTAATTAAATTTTTGTTATCATCGAAAATATTCTACAATACAACATATATATAATTAGTGTTATTTTCTCCCGTGCAAACAGCAAGCATAACAATTTCTTGCCCTCACAGTTTGGTTATCTTCCATACGTTAGCCAGTTCAGTTTAATAATCTACTATATTGACTTTTCGCGTTTAAATAATGACCAATAGGGAAATATCACCAATATCACCTTTATTACTTTAAAAACATATTTAATAATAATATTACGTCACGATTCATGTTCATTTGTTCCAGGGCATTGAAATTTGTTTAGAACAATATCACGAATCTTGACGTCACAACAACCAGGGCCAAATACGTCTCGTTTTTCTGGCAGCATATTTTAATTAAATTTCTTTTTTCTATTTATGTATGAAAACATTTCTCCACAATATCCATATTGATTTTGAAAATACAATTAATTATTCTGAATCCATTTCATATTTATTTATTGGTATTCGTAGTATGTGATATTTACCTATTCTTTTTCGTTGAAAAGTCATGTTTTTTAACAAGATAATATCTATTTTATTTTCACTGCCGTTTGATAAAATAAAATATAACACCACAAAATACTTAGCAGTTATTTATAATAGTAGGTAGTATCTAGTGAAGTTGGTAGATTTGTTATTACAATTTATTACTAGATATGTAAAATTATTGTTATTATTTCTGATCATATGTATATAGTATTTAGTTCGTCTTTAATTTCTTAAGGGCAGTGTAATTATTATGTACCAATTACCTTTATATGAATCCTAATCGAATACCCCACCGCACGCCCCTGCTGTACACTCTTGAGTTTTTGGTGTAGAATCTGTCAAAAAAGAATAGAAAATAATTAAGGATGTCAGTGTTATGGCAACACTTCGTACGTTCGTCTAAGAGATCGCAATTTTTATATGTGAATATTTTGTTTATTATTTCAGGTGGACACGAAGCACTCCCAAAGTTGCCATCGTCACTAGAATTCTTTTCCTATTCGCTGGCGTTCCAGACACTCTTGTGCGGGCCAGCGTTAACTTATATGCTATATAGAGACTTTATTTATAACAAAGTGTCAGAAGCTCAGGTAAACATTTTACATCATCCATCCGACAGTATATAAATTCTAAGCGTAGCACTTTGATATTGGAAAAAAATCTAACTTTTGATAAGAGAAGTGTTTTTTTTTCAAATTCAATGTACCTACAAATTCTAATCGTCTAGTTGTCCATTCCATTTCGGTCAACCAGTTCAAAAACCGTTTGGATGCTTTTTTGGAGGAAGAAGAACACTGACAAAAAGCGGTACGTGAGATATAGGCGCATCAGCAAAGGCTGCCTGCCTATAACCAATAATAATAACGAAAATAATAATATTAACAAATAAAATAAATAACCATTGAACTTCTTCATTATGTAATGTAATTCCTAGAACGAGTATTCATCCTTATACGGACCCGACAGTGCTATTCCAGTGTAAATAAATAAATACAATATTCCGTCTACTTAATCATGTTTTGGTGAGCAATTAAAATATGAAGTTTATTTTTATATTTTAGCGTTCTGATGAACCTAATAGGAGGCGAGCCGTTTGGGGCAAACTTTGCGGGGCGCTTTTAGCAGCGTGCCTTCATCTCATGCTTTCTCCGCAATATCCCATCACTCACCTCTCTAGTAAGTATTTTTGAAGTTCTATTTATATTTTATTGTATTATATAATTGAAGCGTAAGCCTTGTAGTTACTTAAAAAAACTACCGTTCATTTTTATTTTCAGTTGCTTACAATAATCAGATATGTGGTCATATTTCTTAATACCATATTTGCTGGAACCTCATTTAACACGGTTTCAAAATACAGAAACCCCAAAATTACGCCCCGGCAATTTGCGTTTTTCCGTGATTTATGTATAATTTTTGTTGTCTCATTGAATTTTGAATTTTTTTAGTACTTTAAAAATCCAGTTTTACGTTTTTTTCCCGCAATTAACATCAAAGAAATTTGCAATCTGCACTGAAAATTGACAGCTCAAGAGCCTGAAGTTAGTTTCTATCAATATACCAACTTTTTTATAGAAATTTGTTATTTTAAAGACATTTTAATGTGTTCTGCGAACATTTATTGCCGCCATTTTCGTGTTTTTGACAATTCAAGAGTCTGAAGTTAGTCTCTAATCATTATACCAACTTGTTAGTCGGAAAAATTGCAATCCCCACTAAAAACTGATAGCACAAGTCTTTATTTTGTTTAACGAACATTTATTGCCGCTTTTTTCGTGTTTTAGTTGTAATTTTAAAGATGGTTAATTGTGTTTTACAGACATTTATTATTTATGAATATGATATTAAAAAAATTGCATTAAAAAAATGGTTCAAACTGTTCAATTTTGTTATAACCAAATTCAACTGCATAATATATAAAAGTAATAGTGAATAATCTTTGTTACTGTAAGTAAATATTTGATGTCATGTTATATTTAAGAAAAAAAAGGTACAATAAATTTATAGTTAGCAATTAACATTTTTTTAACTCTCAATTTATTGATCGATCCTGATTTTTATACAAGGATATCTATCCAGCATGGTTCTTTTTTTGTGTGGAACATATCCCCCTTGTAAAAAGAGTTTCCAGTATATAGATATGGATGTATATATATTTGTCTTACAGCCGAACCTCCTTCGGAGTGGTCTAACGTGTACCTGCTGTGGTTCTGCTATGCGGCGACGCTGGCCGTGCGCTGCAAGTATTACCTGGCGTGGCTGCTCGCCGACGCCGTGTGCAACAACGCCGGCATCGGTCACCGCCCGCCCGCCAAGTGGGACCGCGTCAGCAACGTCGACATCATAGGCTTCGAGGTAATCCATCGCCACTGTCCAACGAAATATGTCCGAGTGTCTTCTCAATATTGTGCATGAATGATTTCTTTTTCAGATAAATACTTGCATTTATAGATTTTCTCTTTCAACGTGTTTGCAAATTTGTTCACATCCTTAGATTTTTAAACTCTTGTCACAATTATTATTATTATGGATAAGTTATATAGCAATAACTATGTGAATGTGATGCTTTCCATCATAAAAGAAGCTGCATCATATTTTTTCTTTTACATTTCGAAATAGGACGCAGCATATTAATCAACCCTTGTACTTTACGATAATCTAAACATTCTTTAAAAAATTGTATGTATTACTACCATGGGGAACAACGTCCGTTGATCAATGACGCACACGCTCGCCAAATGATTTTACGATCAAAGAAAGTCTGTTGAGGGATGGACGAGGTGTTAAAAATACCTCGTCTTAGAAGGAGGAGGAAAATTTAGTAAGTGGACTGACTGTATTGTTAGGAAAGGAAGGTTGCACAACTCCACTAACCTGCTGATGGATGAGGCGTGACGAGTGCTGGAACCCCGGTGAAGCTGGCGGACGGAATACTCTGGCACAGCTTGTCTGGATAGATCTGGCGGTCTAAAATGTCGCAGGCGCAGCTCGCTTATGGAAATATTAGTAAAGCACTCCACTCGATAATGTTAGATTTTGTACTGATAGTAAAATGTTTGTTCCGGCACTCACACATAGAATTATTGTTGCGTAGAGTGCGCTAGGAAATGGGAAGGACGGATAGGTAGGTATAGATTTGGTCTGAACAAAGCCACTCAGCATTTTCTGTTTAACACAATACATTATATTCTGCAGGACCTACATTATAACACAGGACATTAACTAAATAACATGACATATAGGACATTAACTTCATCCCGCCACGGAGACTTGAAAACAAAAATATATAAAAGGACCACAGGGCAGGTTAACGTCAATTCCAGCGTGTAGTCCGGAGCAGTCATCTCAACCCACTCATGCGGTCAGTCTAGTTCAGTCAGCCCGGTCCATTCATCATCGCTGTTACTCTCGCGCTTCATAACCAAGTTCTGTATCTTATTCAACATGTAATAAATTGGCACTGAACCTCAACCTCATTTCTTCTGTTCACCTCCAACTGACAGTGGCGAGCGGTGCTTTTTTTTAGGTTATCTACATTTTTTTTTCATAAATTTTTACCTACACGTAAGTACATAATACATAAGTAATACAATTATAAATGACATTTTTTTTTGTGGTTCTGTGAAAATCAACTAAAACGTAAATTATTATTAACTTCGCGATATACGTAGCTTTATTTTACTCTATTTTAATACAACACTTGTGCATGAATTTATTAAAAAATACCACAATGACATTCAGTAGACATTTCCTTTAGGATTGAAATGTCAACACTGAGCACTGGCCGATTCCTGTTAAAATGAATAATGCCAAAAGCGGTCACTTTGAACTCCACATGTTTTATGTGATACATAATATGTCAACGGTATCATATCAAAGAAAAATAGTTCATAGGAAATAATGTTCGAAATACTGGTTTCCAAATAGAGAATCTTCATATAACATTTGTAATTTACAAGCTTGTTTTAGAACGTAAAAACCACAACTGGGTTAAAAATGTAAAATATTTTTTTTGTATGGAGGAATAAGCTGAGGTAATCGGCTAGTTTCATCCTTCACTGAGAACGGGCTTGGGCTCTGAGCGCATTTTTATAAGCTATATAAGCAAATTACAGATATAAAGGGTGGCGGTGATTCGTAATAAATAACCATTTTTTAAATTTATTTTTCCATAAAAAATATTATTGAGAGTTAAATATAATGATAAGCTGTGCATAATCGCTTATTTGGACGATTCCCCCTGCCAACTGGCGTAGGAGTTCCTCAACAAACAAAATGCTACATTTTGTTAAAGTCTGTTATTTATTTATTAACAGACATTGTCCAATTATACAATTCGTAGGGTTATCAATCGGTTATGATTGCAGACGGCGGACACGTTCAGGGACGCGGTGAGCAAATGGAACCCGGGCACGGGGCAATGGCTGCGACTGGCCGTGTACTCCCGCGTCAAGTCAGCCCGACTGCTCAAGACGTACA
>NW_028279693.1:0-75851 GCF_059751315.1 Micrasema longulum
CTGCCTGTAGGTTGTTTATGGACGGTATATGCTTTTACGATATTGATAATCATTTTGCAAAAAATAGCTAATGTTTTTGTTTATAATATCGTTTTTCATCTCAGATGAGAAATAAAGGTATTTCGAAATATTTATCTCGAAAATTTGAGATCATTTTCTAAAGTCAGATATCGGCTAAAAAAAAAAAAAAAAATCAATCTGTGATTGCAAAAACAGCGCAGATGATTGATAAATACACGAAAATCTTTTTTCATTTCGAATTAAAAAAAACAATAATATGTGAATAATGAAATAATGAAATAATAAAATCCACTTTTCAGACGAAAATGATATGAATGATAAATTTTATAAAAATGCATGCGGGTATAATACAAGATTTTAGTATGAGATAGTGATCGAGTGATATATAGATATACATAATGATGTATAATTTGCATAAAATTTATTTATATTTATTTAGATAAAATGATTGTATAATAGTTTAAAATGAATTGAAATGTTATCAGAATTATGAATGAAAATTGTAGATAATTCGTATAAAAAGTTTTGGAAATTCCCTCAGATAAAATTTACTATGACGTAAAATGAAAAAGCAACGATAAAATCGATTGAGCTGTTTTGAAAACATGTGAAATACAAAATGTTCTGATCTTTGCCTAATAAAGTGTTACCTAATAAACATTATCTTCAATATCCGAGCTCAATCACAAATAACTATCGACGTGCTAATAAGCGACGTGATCATATTTTCTCACAGTGGTTGTTTATCGTATTCGCGATCACGATGGAACATCCATGAACACCTAATATTAGAATCACATATTTGAATTTCACCGGTGTAAATATGGAAAATATTCTAAAACTGCTTTTTTTATTTATTAATTTATTATTTATCGTGCTATTTATTGCATTGAGCTGGCGGTTGGCAAGCCAAAAGTCAAGAAAAGCAGTCGCCATAGTAATTGTAATTTAATTTTCACTTTTTTGTATTAGATACTCCTTACTTTTTTACAAATGCAATATATTGTATTATTTTTTATAGTAAACGCTGATTTTTCGCCAGTGAACTGTATTTATTTACGAGGAAAACAAAAAAAAACCGACATGAGCGTTGACTTAGAGATTACACAAGCGTTGAGTTATGACTGCGATAACAAGCATGTTCATTATTGTTCATTGTGATCACTCAAATGCTTAGCATGTTTTTGAACACGTCTATAGTTTTTTTGTGATTGAACTATTGGTGTTATTTTTATCGACACCCTTAAGAGAATGAGGCAATATTCATTTACAACAATAATTTAACTGTTTAGTTCTATTTAAACATGTAAAGGTACCTCATTCAACGTACCGTAACGCACTACAGTACTACACACAACATCACGAAACACTTTTAAATAAATAACTACTGCTAACACCATCACGGGGTAGGCAGAGAGAATGGGCCGCCACATTTATCCTGAGGTGCAATTTTGAACCAATGAACCTAACCTGGATTTTATATGTAAATACGCGAGATAAAAGCTTTTTCTACGGCCGTGAGAGCGATCAGAATCTCACTCCTGACAAACATTCCTAGCTTCTTTCACGTGCATTCATGCCCTTCAGTTTTGTCTGCTTTTTACACGACCAGACTGAAGATTTTGGTATATCTTATCAAGCTACGTCTTCCTTGGTCGTCTTCGTCCTACTTTGCCCTTCATTCCCACCATACATATCGGTTTTACCATTCTTTCGCCATCCATTCGTCCTACATGACGAAACCATCCAAATCACCCCACCCCCCTCTATATTGGGTGAGATTAAAAAAAAGAAATAATATCCAAGAACCGAGTTTTAAAGTTTAAACCCCTCTCAAATTCAACATTAACGGTTTTTTTATTATTATTAACGTCAGGGTTTTCGGACAAGTTTTTTTATTTAGATACGTTGCCATTGGTACACCAATGCGGAGCAAAACGGTTTTTTTTTTCCTTTCTCTTATCGGATTAATTGTATTTACCTATGGACGTGTAGACTATCTGGTCGCTATAGGCGTAAGGGTGAGCGCCGAGGGGCAAGGGCGGTGAATGAGGCCCGCCCATGGGATAGGGCGGGGAGTGCGCTCCCCCGGGCAGGTACCGGGTATGGGGCGAAGTCCCTTCGTCCAAACCCATGTGGACTGTGCTGTAACTATCGTTACTAAGATCTGAAAGAAATGAAAAATATACCGCATTATTTTTTTATGTTGTAATCAAAACATTCGCAAATTCGTGATTTTTCATTATAAATGCTGTATATTATAATGTGTAATGATGGTGTTTTCATGTAGATAAGTAATTTTTAATTAACAAAATAAAAATTCTGTAAAAGATGATTTAAACCAAGATTAGAAATATGATTAAGACAATTTAGGGCCGGTCACTCGCACCACAAAATACAGAAATAGTTTATAAGTCAATGATTTTGATAAAAATATAAATAAGATTCTTTGATTAAGTTTTGAATTCTATTTTTATCATTATTAATATAACATGTAATACATGAACAAGATATAATACTAAAAAAAGTCATAAAAAAAATCATTTGGGACGGTGCCTAAAACGAAAACATTTTTGTGACAATACATAATATCAGTTAATACAATCCAGAATAGTATGAGAACATAATATAAGAAACATAAGACCCAGTATTATACACTATCAATAGAAATTATATTAATAACCATCACTATCAAAAAGATTTCAGTTATATTTAATTTTTATTGCAACACTTTTAGATTTACCATTCGACTTTTCGTTTAGTTAAAAGGGCCAAAATTTGGTTTTATTTGTCAAAACCCACGAACGCTTTGGCCTCAAAAGGCATCTTCAGGTTTGATTAGAATATATTAAAAGTTAGTTAAATAATTTTATTGGTATTTAAAATAATTCGTAACTTAGGAGCTTTATCTATAAATATCCATTGTTTCGTTTTTGTCAGAATAGGTTCACTTTGACGAAAATTCACCATTTATTTGACTGTAAACCTTTTTTGGCGCAACTGACGCTTAGAAACTATCAAAAATAGCTCAAAAAGATACGCTGATAAAAATATTTTCTTAAAATCAAAAAATATTACATATTTTTTATTTATTTCAATAGATTGAGTTTCTCTGCGGATGTTTCTTGGTACAACTACATTTTAATTTACAATAAGAAAACGGCTTATTTGCATTAATTATTAGTCTTTTATTTTAACAATAGATTTATTTTGCTTATGGCACTAAATTATGTATTTTCAAACAGCGGTTTTGAATCGATCAACCCATCAAGACAAAAATAATAAAAGTATATTATTTTTTATTTATATTTATTATAATTAATGTTTGGAGCAGTAACTTTGTGGAACATTGATATTAATTACTTTTTTTTTATCTTCAATTTTGTTTTTTTTTAAATTTAATAACTTACCCTCTACCCTCACCGTGTAAATTTGATGAAATTGAAATTTGTAATTATTCCTTAAGAAGTCACGGCGTTTTTGCCTAAACTAATTGGTTAATATATATTTTTTTTTTTAATATAAAGCTTTACGAGAAAAATATACCAAATTCGTACTAATAAGAATGTCATTATCATCTTCATACAGTAATTTCTGTCTACCACTGGACATTACTCTCCCTCATATTCCTGTCTTGTGCTTCCTGCACCCAGTCACCGGCAGTTCTCTTAATATCATCTGACCATCGTATGGGAGGTCTCCCTATACTTCTTTTGTCTTCGTGAGGTCTTTACTCGACTGCCATTTTAATCCATCTATGAATTTTTAGTCTGGCAACATGTCCCGTAAATGATCATTTTAGCTTAGCCACCCTTTCAACGTCGTCCATTACGTCCCAACCTTCTACGCATCTTAGTGTTTCTTATCCGGCCTGAGAGTTTTATACGTAGCATGGCTCTTTCAAGTTTTCTCCGTGCTACAAGGAGCTATTTTATCGTCAATTTATGTCAATACTGGAAGAACCCATTGGTTTTACATTTTGCGTCTGAGACTTAGGGAGATGTTGCTCTCAAAGATCTTCAAATTGCCATATGCTGTGGGGAGCATCCTAGGTGGGCTAAGACCATTCTTCTCTGAAGCTCAGCAGGCTGGTTATCTCTGGAGAGTAAATTTTTTTGGACAGGTTACTTTTATTTATTGACTTCTATTTGGTTGTCAATATTTACAGCACCACCGAGGAACAGATTCTTCATTAATTTTCTATTACTTGTGTTAATAAGGAGTCTCGCTTTTTTGTCTTTTCTGTAAACTCTTTTAGCATGTGCGTGTCTTCCAGATTTTCTGATATCTTTACGGTGTCGTCTGCGAATCATAAGTTTGTTAAATTTATACTGTCAATCGTAATATCTTTCTCTTCCTAGTTCAGTTTTTTAAAGGCATATTCCAAAACAGCAGTTAACCGCTTTGGGGATATTGCATCTCCTTGCCTTACACCCTTTTCTATTGTCTTCTCAAGTTTTACACTGGCTGTTGCATTATCGTGTACGAGTATAATGAGGATGAACAAAATAATATTATTAAATGTTTTTTGTTTTCGTCAGCTAGTTCCCGAATAATTCTTTGCATAGAATTTACAGAATAATTTAAAGGAAGGTTCTATATTTTTTGGAAAATCTTACCGTGATGACTATAACTATCTAGGTCGACTTTAAGTTCATCCTTATCGAGTAGTTTATCGTGTCTTGGTGATGATCCTCCCTTCATAGATCTAAAGTACTGACTCCATCTTGTTCTCCCCGCATCTTTTTTTAATCTTTTTTCTTTCGCTCTTCTGTAATATAAAAAAAAAACATTTATTAGCAATATATTGATGTTCAAAATTTAACAATATTTTAAGTTTGTCCAATTGTTCGTTGAAAAATACTGTGTTTCACCTCATGGGGAGTTATTAAGATTAAAATATTACAACAGAGATGGAAAACATTTTAGAGAAGAAGATACCGAACTCTAGGCATTTGCTGTAAATGCCTTGACTTTTATATTCCCTCCTCTAAAATGTTCTTTGTTGTAATATGTTTGTTTCCATTTTCTATTTACTGCTTGTGACAATAAATGCGTAAGTATTTTTTTTTTAAATTATTATTTCGTAACAACTTTGCCGGGAATCAAACCCGGAAACTCGGTCATGGCAAACGCGCTAACTACGAGGCGGACGGATTTCCGCCTATTTTTCTTTTTCAGAATTTTCACCCGAGAGTAATTACCGAGTCGAAAACGCTCAATCATTGATCAATTTGTCACTGTTTTTGTCCCTTCCACTATTTCGTTAAAAAAAATAAATGTAATGATTTGTAAAAAAATAAATTTAATGTTATGTATTTATTTCAAATGCAACACTTTGTAAATTTTACCACATTAGAGTTTAATATATTATAACCCACCAATTTTAAGGTATTTTGAATTACCTATCATCAGGATTAAATATAAAAATTATAAATATTCAATACGTTTTTCCACACAGTAAATGCTGAAACAATAAATAATATAAGATTGTGTTTTTCAGATAATTAAACAATTACAGTAGTTAAAGCAACAGTATGATCGTATTTTGGTTTTCAGATTGTTTGAAATAGTAATTTTTTTACACTTATGTATTGCGTTAAAAACTAATCGCTTTTATTAAAAGAACTTCTTTTGGTCAGAATTTAGGAGCACCTACTTTGTTCGAATGTCGGACTTCCATGATTATCCGAAAAATTGAATTTATCATTCCGGATTTGTAGAAAGTTCGCAAGTATTCCGTAACTTCAGAGCTCAATACACCTTTAAGCCATTTAATTCCCTCTACGCCGAGGCTTTCAACAATAATCCTAGTACGTGAAACCGTAATCCTACACGTTTCCACGTAGGAAAATCAATATTCTCCGCCATTTTGTCATTTCGGTTAGGTTAGGTACCCGTGTAGTGTACCCGATAAACCCACCCATTTCATTTCTTCCGTCTGCTTTTATTGCGTTGCCTGTGTCAGGGAGAGGGGCGAAGAGGAGTAGGGAAGGGATGGGATGGTGGGACGGTTGTAAGGGCGTCGGGACGCCGAATACGCCTCGTACAATGAAATGTTTATGGAAAATCTTTGTTCTCGAACACAAAGAATAAGATCCTACGTTTTATCCCAACAAGTTAAAGTAAAACGAATAAGAAGATTCTCTTTATTGTCTTGTTGACTACAAATAGGATATTTATGTACATAGTACATAGATATATAAATTAAGGAACTGAGCACTTTGAATGCGCACTAACAGGTGAATGATATTTGCTTTTTTTTTATATCAGTAATATCAGTTTTTTTATTTATTTTTGCACCAGGCCAGGATGCCCAATTACAGTGGTGAATTACGTCACAGAACACCCAGGCTTGAGAAAAATCACATTAAATTTTTGTGTTCTCATCGGGAATCGAACCCGAAAGCTTTCGTTTGTGAGTCATGCGTCTTTACCACTACACCACGGAGGCCGCTAATAGACAATAATATTTTAATAATAATTAAAAGGCAATAGTCAAGGCGGCCTCCGTGGTGTAGTGGTCAAGACGCTTGACTCACGCACGGAAGGTTCCTTTTTCGATTCCCGGTGAGAACACAAAATTAATGTAAAATTTTTCTCAAGCCTGGTGTTCTGTGATGTAATTCACCACTGTAATTGGGCCTCCTGGCCTGTTGCGGTGCAAAAATAAAATAAAATAAAATATAAAAAATAATCTCTTAATAATAACAATCCGTTTAGACCATAATCTCTTAATAATGATAGTTAAAGTACTTGTTCTAGAAAGTAGGTATGTATATACATATTTTTTATTTTACATTTTTTTTCATACATTTTATTTAGTTCATTTTGTTATGAATATCACTATATTCATTAAAACAAAATAATATCAAATATAAAAACAATTTTAACCCAAAAAATAGCGATTAACTTAACTAAAAAATTATTGTTTTTACACATTTGATGGTTAAAAAGAATGGTTCAGAATCCGAAACAAAAATGTATTTTTTGCTTTAATCACAGTTTATTATGAATTGTAATAATGAAGTGAAGAATGAAAAATATGGTAAAGCGGTTTTACTCATGTTTTAGTTCATGGTAAAAAATGAGATCATATGTATTCTATAGGATACGTTGCCAATACTATTAATAAATATTATTTAATAACAGGCTTTTAAATCTCGATCAATAATACGGATTTTTCCGAATGCGTTTTCTGTAGTTCTTAAATTCGATCGCACAGCCAACAGATCTTTTGATTAATTAATAATTATAACAAATTGCGTTAAAAGGTACATAAAAAGCGCGGTCTCTAAATTATTTTAGTGTTTATAACGTGCATCTATCTAAGTACTATTTATTCATTCATATTTTCACAGTCTAGGCTAATTACAATAGTAAATGTGGTAGGTGTGTATGAAAAAATATGTTCAATATATTATACAGACAAAACTCGTAAATGCATAAGATATTTTTCACAAGATATCGAGCACGGCCATGTCATATTTTCTACATATAACAACTAAAAATTCTCTACCGTGCGAAGAATTTACAAGTCTTATTTTTTTTGTTATTAAGAGGATATGCGGGTCAGAGAAATTTGATGAATTGGTTTTAAAAATCGTTTTTTCTCTCTTTTCGCTTTCATTGATGCCTCCCCGATATCGTGCGAAAAAGACAACTGCACGTAGGATAGATTATGCCTGACTAAAATGAATAAAATCAAAGTTTCGTTGTCCCGTTTCTCGCACCCTAAAACGGAACCGATTTTGTTTTTTGAAAAAGAGAGTAATATTATCAAAATGAAATTTTCTGTATCGGGACTTCTCTGTTTTTCAGAATTGTTTATCGTTTCTGTATAACGTACGTCCAAAGACGGCAGATAAAACAAAGCGCTTTTTTGGGTTTTTGGATGGTCCGAGCTCCCATAAAAAACAATTAACCAAAAAAGCAAAACGATAGAAACACGCTAATGGTAAATGTCTATATCATGTTAAAAAAACATTACTCTAGTGCTATAATCCAGGGAAAAAAACACGGGAATACGTTTGTATGAAGAAATGCCAGACCACGTTTCCTCTTAGGTATATAATTTGACCAAATTGTATAAATATCTTTTTATGTTTTCACAGTGGAAACATGGAAAGAGATTGTTCACAATATTATCGAGTTTAGTTGATGAAAATGCACATAAGGTTAATATTTCATCGATCCTTACCTGTTTTGGAACCAAACTTGCACGACCCGCATGTCCAGCCCCGTGTCCTGGGAAAGCTGCTCGCGCACGTGGCGTGCCGGCTTGGGGCTGTTGTTGTACGCGCTCTTCAGGGTCTCCAGCTGCTTGGCTGTGATGGTGGTGCGTGGCCTCTTGTTGGGAGAGTCCCCGTCCAGCGACCCCCCGTCTAGCATCAGAACACCTACAGTATTACGGTAATGCAGTCTTACATTGGAGCAACTTATCGGGGAAAAATACCGATACAATACTGATCTGTTTTACGTTGCTTCACTTTGCGTTTTATCATCTTACTTTACCTCGTCACACGGTACTCCGTCTTACGTTATGTGGTACAAAACGCGTCTCATTTACGATTAAACCGTCTAACGTAATTCAGCTTAACTTTACTTCGGCTAACGTAACTTATATACATTGCGTTCGAATGTTTAATAACCCTATGCTGATGTGTTAGTGCCTGTCACTAAACCAAGTAAACATATTTCAACAATATTTTGAGTTTGTCCAAATTTTTTTAGACAAGGACTGGATTCAACTCCCTGGAGAGCTGTTCATATTCAGATATTACAACAGAGATAAAGAACATTTAAGAGAAGGTAATATAGAAGTCTAGGCATCGACAGGGCTTATGACCTGCTAATGGCTGGTTTAAGTGGCCACTTTACACACTGTGTGACATTCATCATTCTGCCCATATTTAAACATCTATATTCCTTCAATTCTTTCATCTGTTGATATATGTTAAACCATCAATTGACAGGTCATAAGCCCTGTAGATGCCTAGACTTCTATATTACCTTCTTTTAAATGTTCTTCATCCCTCTTGTAATATGTTAATATAAACAAATTTCGTTTGTATTGTCGGTACCTATTTTGTTTAGAAACGTTCTGTCACTAACATAGGATTATTAAATATTCGAAAGCACTGTACCTACATCCTACTTGATTTGTTTTGTTCTATTCATATAAAATAAACAATATTTAAAGAAAATATGACAACAAAAATACTTCTTTATTTTATTCAAACGTTTTATTTTAAGACAATGCTAAAATTTATTAAAAAAAGAATGTATTTCATTTTCGCAGAAAAATTATGAAAATTTTCTGTCAAAATACCCATACGTATAAAAACAGTTTTACTATGCCCATATTTTATTTGTTTTAGCATCACAAATAGCTTATTAGCCCAATAACAATAGTGTATATCATTACAGAACATGCTTAAAAAAAAAATTGTGTTCTCGCCGAGAGTTGAGTTCATAACTTAGTAAAAACACCACTGATGCCATTATTTCATCTTCAAACCCTTATCCGCACTCTGTGGTACATAGGGCACTATATTTTAAAGTAAGTAAATGTAGCGTATCTCAATCATCTGTTACAGGAAAGCAAGGTGATCAGTCTGTTTTCCGCTTTAAAGGAAAATAAAATAATTCACCAGAAACCAATCTTTAAAAACAAATATTTCATATCAACCATCCCGGGAATCGAACCCTGGACCTCAAGAATGATAGGCGAGCGCGGCAACCACTATACAACGAGGCGGACGTATCTCCACTCGATTTATTTTTTGAGTATTTTTACACGAGAGCAGCCATAGTCAAAAGCACTCGTCCAGGATTCTGGCTCTATTTCACACACGGGACTCTATTTTTCAACCGCCCGGCCGCAGACGAATGGCGACATTTAGGAACGAACAAATTTTGAAGCAAAAAGTTGAAAAAAACCTTATGTCTCTCACCTTTGGCCCGGGCCGCCTCGTAGTCCGTCTTGCAGACCAGCTTGCGGTCCTCCATGAGGTAGAACTCGTCCCCCGTGTTGAGCTGGCGCGCGCACACCGCGCACGCGAAGCACGGCAGATGGTACACGTGGTCCTGCGCGCGCCGCACGACCTGCGTGGGCGGGATGCCCTGCGCGCAGCCGGCGCACTTGCTGCCGAACCGCCTGCACCCACAGCGCACATGACGAGCACGAAAGCACTTTATTTATATTGTTGGGGGAGGCATTCGGAAAACGAACGCTCAATAGATAGGTATTCGTCATCACATGCATACAAACGTAACCCGCTAAATGATACTCGCCGTCGCATGTATGCAAACATAACCCAATCAATGAATACTCATGTTCACATGCATATGAATATAATCCGGTCAATGGATACTTGTCATCACATGCATTCAAACATAAGCCGCTCTATGAATACTTATCGCGTGCATACAAGCATAACCCGCTAAATGATACTCGCCATCGCCTGTATGCAAACATAACCCGATTAATGGATACTCTTCTTCACATGCATATGAATATAATCCGGTCAATGGATACTTGTCATCACATTCATTCAAACGTAAGCCGCTCAATGAACACTTATCGCATGCATACAAGCATAACTGGCTAAATGATACTCGCCATCGCATGTATGCAAACATACCCGATCAATGGATACTATTTTTTACATGCATATGAATATAATCCGGTCAATGGATACAAGCTCAAAATCATTATATGCATACAAGCATAACCCGCTAAACGATACTTTCTATCGCAGAATGCAAACCCGGTCAATGCATTCTCATCATCACATGCATACAAATATAACCCGTTCAATCACATATTTTTAAAGCTTAGAGGTATCTTATCGACGGATCAATTGAAGACAGTTTATTATGCTCTAGTACAGACAATCATTCAAAATGGGGAGGGGCTTATAACGCTCATCTTAGACCCTTAAAAGTTCTACAGAAAAAATCATTAAAATAATACTATAAAAACCATCCTTGTTCTCAATTACCGAACTGTTCAAAGAATTTAATGTTTTAAAATTGGGGGATATCTACGGAAAGAGTTGTATGCTTCAAGTGCATAAGGAGAGCCTCCCATCGGACCGTATTGCGGGAAGGTTAAGAACAAGATACCTCGCTCTACAGAGAATTAAAACTACCACGGCCAAACATCATTATACTTACATGGGACGGAAGCTTTTCAATAATTTACCACAAAATCTACGTCAAGAAATAAATTACGGAAAATTTAAGGATAAAAAAAGCTTCTTGACACAATTAACATAAACTGTATTTTGAAAAAAAAGATTTACGTTTAATATGTGTCTGTGTTAATAAATTTTGCGTTTTTATTTAAAAAAAATTAGTGTTATTTATTCTCAATTTTTAAAATTGTTTAATTTTTTATTTATTTAATTATTTTGTTTTGCATTTTTTGTTTCTTTTTTATGTTGTTATGTAAACTTGCCAAACACAAGAGCCAGACTTTTTTTTGGCAAGTTCAACCTTAAGTGTTTCATTTTTTTACTGAATGTATTGTTTATTTATGCTAATAAAGGTTTTTATTTAAAAAAAATTAAAAAATGGATATAAATAAAAGCGCCCAACCTATTCCAGAAACGTTTCATATGGAAGTCTTTCTTTAGTTTCGCTTCATTTTCAATCAAGTTTTCAAAACTAATTTAGTGAATATGTAATATTTCTTTACAATCTAACCGCGGAAATAACGAAATTGATTATTTATTACTAGTTTTTATTGTACCCGTCACTGCAGTATTGTCAATTTGTGACCAATAAAATAGGTACACCTGGTCAGTACATGCATCTTATTCTAGTTTCCGGAATCCTAACAGAGAAGGAATATTTGTTAGTTTCAACTCGCGACCGCGGCTATATTTCCCAGATCCCGGTTCGATTGGAAGAAAAACTTACTAATATAAACAAAATAAACAACCACACAAAACTCACCGCTCAATGGATGGATACTCGTCTTAACATGCATTCAAATATAACCTGCCCAAAGGATACTCGCATACAAACATAACAGACTTCATGCATACAGTATACATATTTATAATCATAACGTTTATATCCTACAAACATATAAAACGTCTACACTTACACAACCTTACAAACCAAAATCCTAGCTCTTATGTAAATGCCATAATAATAAATGTTTAATAATATGTTTAAGTCATATAAAATTGTATGTAAATTACCAGAAAATGTTTGTGAAATACATTTTTTGTTATTATTGTTACTTAGCAAACAAATTATTAAAACAACGATCATTTCAACAAATTCATAGATATAAGAAGTGTGATTTCACAATTACTACCGAAGAGAAAAAAGTTAATATTTTATTTGAACAAAGGTTGATTATTACAAATACTGTTTTGATATTTGACTTACATCCTTATTTTTAAACATGTAATTAACCACTGAATAGATAAAACCGGGTTGTGGTCCTGTGGCTAGTGACTTGGACTCACGGACCCAAGGTCCGTTATTCGAATCCTACTCTACCCCAACTTTATTCCCATTTTCTAATAGTAAGTTATTTACAACTCATTGAAAATGCCCCTAAAAATTAAATATTTGGGTAAATCATAAGAACGCAAATATTTCTTTTTATTAAAAAGAAAACACGTATCTGTGTAATTAACGTATATGTTTTAGATAAAACGTTAGAAATGTTTCAGGTGATCTTTTAATTATTATTTTTTTGTATAAAAATATTAGCGTTGCTATAATTTACCCAAATATTTCAATTTTGGTGGCCATTTTTAACTAGTTGTAAATAACTCACTATTAGAAAATGGAAATTAAGTTGGGGTACAGTGGGATTCGAACCTCAGATCTCTGATCCGTGAGTCCGCAACACTAGCCACAAGACCGCAACCCGATTGATTATGCATTAAAATATGGTGAAAAATAATTGCAAATGCTGTATTTCCACATATTACGGATACTACTTACTTAAAAAAATCGTCCTTGCAGTAAAGCTGTCCATTTCTTGCGAAGCATTTATCAGCTAACTGTGCGCGGCACTCGGCGCACTGTAAGCACTTAGCGTGCCAAGTCCTTTCTAACACTTTCAGGATAAACCGATCCAGGATCAACTCTTGGCAGCCTCCGCATTTCGGAATACTCGCTGAAAACAAAGAACAGTCCTAAATTATTGCGTTAAGAAAAAAAAAACAATCAATTGAGCGATTAATAAACCTATAATTAAAGCTATCTACGCGTATCTTTTTCTTTGTTTCTTTAATTTTTTTAACTTTTCCATAAATATTTTACGTATTTTATTTATTTTATTTTTTATTACTTTATTATCACAAAGTGTAAATATAGTATATAAATTATAAATGCATTATCGACAGAATCAAGAAAGGGGTGCTGCGTTGGTTTGGACATGTAGAGCGAATGGACATCGAAAGAACGGCTAAAAGGATCTACGATGCGAATGTTGATGGATGCAGAAAACGAAGAAGAAAGAGAAAGACATGACACGATCAAGTCCATCAAATACTTAAAAATGGACATGTCAAAAGTAGGAATAATCGGCGTGCGTGCATGAGAAGTTGTATGAATGTAGAGGAAGCGAGGTCTGTATGCCAAGATAGAGTGTTATGGCGTTCTATCCTATCTGCCTACCCCTACGGGATAAAGGCGTGATGGTTTGTTTGTATATTATAAATGTAGCTTTAGAACAGGTATTTTTGTATCTAGTGAAGCCGCTAGGATTATTTTCTTGTAATTCAATTCAATGTCTAATACTTATTTTGTTTTATTTTGTATTGCATGTATTTACTTTTATTTTTTTGCCAATAAACGCCGCATTTTGGCACTGAACCTGATATTCAAACCCCGTAAGTATTTAATCATTTAATATGTGTCCAAGGGTCGTTTGATAGAAAGTTAGCCTAAGTAAGAAAACACACGATTTCCCTTTTAGGGCAATACATTTTTTAAAACGACTTTCCGACTTCTTCATCCGATTGAAAATTCTCTTTTTTTTACTCTTAAACTTAACCCAACCAATCCTAACCTAACCTTTCAACCAACGGTAAGTTATTTCAATTCATTTAACGAACGGCCTGGCCATTCAGTTGAATGGCAGCATTTTATGAACAGCTTGGTCGCTCTGTTGAGTGACCGATTAAACTATTTGGCGGCAACACATACAGGACCTACATATGTATACACGGGTTTTCAGGGCCAAAGCGCGAAACTTCAGAAGAACATTTTTATGATGTACTTTTTAAAATATCGTAATGCATTTCTTGGAAAGCCGCATTTTTTTATTTTAAAATAAGTTTTTAAAAAGTTGCCGCGGACCATGGTATAGGATGGGTAGAGGGGTTTGTGTAAAGGATGCTAGTCCGTGAAATAAAGGATTATATTTTTTAACAAAAAATGAGTTTTCGAAAAAATAATATTAAGACCTTTTTTTAAAGTTTACCATGTTCCACTGAAGTTTTACGGCCTGGCCCTGAAACACCGTGTATTATTTTTTTATGAAATAAAGTACATATTTTGACCAATATTTTGTGTGTTTTTTGGTTGGTAGGAAGATATTGCTTTAAGCAATAAGTCCGCGAAAGTGCATATATTTGCGTTATCAAATTTAAATAAATAAAATATCTTATTTTTTTAATACTGATTTATTTGGACTATTATCTATAACTTATGTGTTAAAATCATTTTTCTAAGCTCGTTATTTTTTTTTATTTTGCTCTTTTATCTTGATGGAATGAAAAAATAGTTTTTTTAAACATTTGATGGCTGAAAAGGCTTCAGAATCCCAATATTTTTTTATTTTTTTTTATTAAAATTTATTGTGAATTTTAATAAGAAGGAAAAATACTTTAAAACAGTTTTAACTGAATGCGGTTTTACTAGTCATTTGTGAGAACAAATTAAATAATATTCTATAGGATACTTTGCCGAGAAAAGGGTTAAATCACATATTATTATAACATAATCAAAACGCAAGTGAGTTGCGTTTTCCTTATTCTTCGTGTTTTTCATAAAACATAATACAAAAAAATCTTAAACAACTATTTACTTAAAATTATAGATTGCGATTGTTAAAAAAACTGATATCTACTCACTTTACTGTTTAGTAACCAAAATACGAGAAATGTCAAAAAACAAATTGAGAGCTCAAATAATAAAATAATAGAATATGTTGTTGGCGAGAATACCGAAGCTTATCATCATCATCATTCCCTTTCCCATCCACATTTAAAAATAAATATTTAATGTCAACCATATCGGGAGACGAAACGCCGAGACCTCTTCCATGGTAGGCAAACACGCTAACCGAGAGGCCGACAAAAGAAGCTTATAAATTATGATAATATTTCAATAAGCTGGAGCAAAATAAGGTGAGAATAACTAACAAGGGTCTTAAAATAAATACGTCTAAGACTAAATATGTATTATCAAGAATGTCGCAAAAAAACTATTCACAGCAAGCAATTGATGTTAGGTCGCATCAGATAGACAATGTCAACTCTTTTAATTTATAATATAAATAAAACAAAAGACTGGTCAACCAGTCTCGAAGATGTCGCGAAAGCGATGAAACCGGTCACTGGATATTCCAAATTTGTGGATTAAAGTAACACTCGTGTTTTATTTATATAATAAATTACAATGAACTTCCATCAAGAATTTTCACTTACAAACGTAAATGTTTTAGTCAACTCTTTAAAATAATTAGGCAATGAAATGAGTTATGATAACAATTATAGTACCCAGATTAGAAGACGACTATCGCAAAAAACATATATTATTATGGCTTGATTAAATTGCTCTCTAGAAAAACTATGACCATTATTCACAAAACTCTATTCAGACCGGTCATTGTAATATGGTGCCGAATGCTGGGTTATGATCAAAAGAGTTGAAAATATGGTATGAGTATTCAAAAGTAAATATTAAGGAAGAAATTTGGCGCTGTCAACCAAAACGAAGTGTGGAGGAGACGGTTTAATTAGAAATTAGAGGCACTATATGGCAAACCCAACATTGCACAATTCAATGTTTGGTAAAAAATAAGAAGATTGCAATGGTCAGGCCATGCGCACAGAAAAAATGATAATCGTACGCCAAAAAACATCATTTATACCACTCCGGAAGGCAGACGAAGCAGAAGCAGACCAACATCGAAGCAATAGGGTAATGTGGAAAGTGACATTAAAGCATTGGCTTGTGGAACTGAAGAAGAGTCACAGGGAGGGTTGGAGACATATTCTGGAGGAAGCCAGGGCCCACGATGGGCTGTAGCGCCCTTGATGATGTTAAAAATAAGGTGATTAATATTATCTCTGTATCCGGGTGGATTAAAAACGTGTGAAATAAACCAGAATCGTAGACAGGTGCACTCAACTTGATGGTTACTCTCAGGTAAAAACCCTGAATGACACGTTCGCCTACCATACTTAAGGCCATGTCCCGGGCTAAATTTTTTGGAAGAACAAGATTAAACATTCATTAAAAAGGTTATTCTATACTGCAATATTTTATGTTCCGGGAATGACAACTGAAACGTAAGGCTGATCCCTTTACCTTTGTGTAAAAGTTGATTTATGCATTAAGATCACCATTACAGTGCCCTATGCACCACTTGGTGCGAACAAGGGTATGATGATGAGATATAATACATGGTATGTGTATATAAATTGATGAAATTACAGCTATTTTTTAATTAAAAAATCTTGTATCATAATAATTTATGTACAGGTCTAATATAAAATATGTTAATATTATGATATTATTATAATGTATTCTCTTCTTCGATTCCTGGAAAATGAGGTGTAAACAATTATTTTCAATGGAGTTCTACACAGTAATATTCCATTGTCACTTGACTGGCACTTAAGGCGTAAGACTGATCACCTACCATGTAACAAAGTTTATCCAGATACCCTGCAATTGGATTACTAATATACTACTTTATCCACCACTGCATCCAGATATGGAGTTATACTGATGTTCTCTATATTTTATCATTTATATCATAGAAACCTAATTTCAAACCCTTTTTTTTTAAGTATGTCAAACTTGAAATATAAAAATGCACATTACTTTTCATATGAAAGTTGAATCCTAATAGGGAAATGATGGTGATAATATCTATATGTGATCAATAATAATCATAGAAATCGAATTAAAAACCTTTTTTTTAAATTAAAAATTGTACTACATTCTTTAAATATAAAAAAAAACAAAATTCTTTCCTTAAAATTTCCGAGCATAATGCCAGGTCCATTCATAATGTAAGAAAACAATATTTTGAGTATGTCCAAATATTTGTAGACAGACAGAGTTATTCAATTTAAATTTGTTGGAACAGAGAGGGAATATATTTTTGAGAAGGAAGTATGTAGACATTTACAGTCTGTAAAATGCTTTCCTTCTCTGTTGCAACAAATGTAGATCTAAATAAATCCTTAGGGATTAAACCCAGCTTTACAAACATTTGGGCATACTCAAAACGTTGTTGATTAAACAAACTGGTATAAGAAGTATAAAAATTGAAAAATTGTTTTCAGGCGTTGCCTAGTAGATGAAATGGTTCAGCCGGATGAATCTCACCGACGTGGGTTTCAGCTCATTTGCTTCACAAAAGTCAACAAATGAAAGTTTTATAAGATGAAAAATCAAAAGACTAAGCAACAAAGAGGAAGAAAAACAAATATTGAATTAAATTTATAAAAAAACCGAAGTAATTTAACCTTATAGTAATTAAATGATTTTTTAGGTTTTTTTTGTTTTTTATATTTATTTCACAAGTATGCATAAACCAAAAGAGTAAAATTACATTAAAAACAAGCCAAAAACTAGTTCACTGATTAATAAAAAAAATTACACTTCTAAACAAAAATAAATACGAATATCTTACATAATAAAACTTCAGGTAAATGTTCCAGCTGAATCGGAGGCACTCTGTAATCATCGGAAAATGATAAATTTTCTCCACGGTACATCGCTAAGGTAGACATTGTTAATTAAGTAAGTGTTATCTTAATTCAACATGCTTAATTGTAAAGGGAACACTTCATCGATCTCACTAAATATTACACATGTCACGTCCCGACGATCTATGGATACAGCACAATGAATCCACTAGTTATGAAATAAAATATTATTTCACATTTAAAACACTCAACTGAATGTAATCAAACACTGATTATTTTTAATCAAAAACACATTGACGTCTAGTTTTACATTAACAAATTTTAACTCAATGTTCCGTACTGTAACTCCGGCGACTGCGTGCGCGGCGCGTGCGCGTCCCCTACTAAGAATGGGTGCCGCGTCGCGACGGCCCCAACCCCCTTAATGTCATAATATGGGCGGTCCTATTAACCGTGCAACGCTTTCTATTGGCTGTCAGTACCGAGATCGCTCCGCCTATAGTACGCTGCGATGGTCTACGATCCTCTACAGTGCTACACCGCTACGAACATACGAAGTAAAAGTGCATCAAGAGGATTTAACCTAAACTATCAATCTAATAACCTAAAATCAATTCCTACGAGCTCGTCCGTTCAGTGTGACAAAACCAGATAAGACAAAAACGGTTCATTTATGTAAAGTTTCACTGACTGATTTACAAGTTAATGACTTTGTATTAATTTGTGCTTCCTTTATTATTTTCCAGTTTCTGCTTATCCATCCATTAGTAAAGCAAATGTTTCACTTTCCGAAAATCAACATATGCGAAAATTGAAGAAACGTGGAATTTTACGCATTATGTAAAGGGATACTTAAACCTAATAACAGTTCGTAAGCCCCGTAAATGTCTAGACTTCCATATTTTCTTCATAGAGGTTCTCAATTTCTGTTGAAATATCTGTCAAACTTAATCAACTCCCTAGTGAGCTTAATCCCGTAGAGACTTGTTTACAACGATTTAGATTTAGAGCACAGGATACCCAGGCTTCAGAAAAGTCTTATTTTAACTACACAACAGTTTCGTTTAACCGAATTTCCGGATCAACCGAATTACCGAAATACTTTTGATATTACCACACAGCTGCAAAAAAACAACCTTCTCATATGAAGCAAAAGAAAATATAACATTTTTTACTTCCTCGATTTAGTTTCGTATCCACCATAGAGAAATGTCTTTGTGTTTTTAAAAATTTCGTATTTTTATTGTATTTTTTATTTTATTTGGAAGTTCGACAAGGATACATAAAATACATACAATTAGTAAGTAAGCATTGGTAACATTCTTTAAACATATCCTTAGTTATAAAACTCCACCATCTACAATAAATTGTATAAAATAAGTGTGTAGCTTAATTGAATCAATTCGAGTTATAATAATGATTTAGTTTAAGATAAGAATAAAAAAATAACTTAAAAAAATAAAATTTAGTTAAAATAAGAAACTAGTTGTTTTTAAAGAAAAGAAATGAGAAAATAATAAAATATACGAATTAATAAAATAAACTATTATTAATTTACGTACTCAAAAATAATGATTAGACATTTGATTTAAGAAACACAGTAAAAAAAAATTATAATCATTTGCTCTGTCATAATTAATGTCAATATTTATTTATTTATTTATTTATTTATTTATTTACGGACAAAGTCCATTATAAACATTACAATTAAAAGAAATTTTTACAAAGGAATAAAAAAATATAAGGAACAGAAATAAGCAGCAAAGACAGATGATAGATTTTTTAGATTAAGTAAAAAGCATAGGCTAACTATACAGATTCTTTAGCTGATTTGTAAAGAAAGACATCCTTACACCATAATAATCAAGATCTTGATGATCGTTCACCCGCCTGATCATTCTGGGCAAAGGCGACTGTGCACCATAATTGGTCCTGTAGTGACCGAGGAAAAGCATTTCATTATTTCTTAGTCTACGGGTGGGAACGTTAAAAAGAATCTTTTGCAAAATTTCAGGGGCATCAATGAGACAGTTCATAATTTTATACATGCAGATTATATCTGCAATGCATCTGCGTTTTTCAAGACTTGATATGCTTAAAAACCTCTCCATATCAGAATATGAATAGTCTCCTCTTTCCAATCCCATCTTCCATGCAATTTTTCTTATAAAACGATGTTGAACTGATTCAAGGCGCTTGATATGAACAGCATAATGAGGGGACCAGATTACAGATGCATATTCAAGAATAGGGCGAACTAAAGAGCAATAAAGTGTTTTAAGTGTAAGCATACTTTGGAAATCAGACGTAGTTCTATTAATAAAGCCTAAAATTTTTAAGGATCTGTTTACTATATTATCAAAGTGTTCCAGAAAAGTTAGTTTATTATCTAGGATCACTCCAAGATCTCTTATAGAGGTGACAATCGAAAGAACTTGGCCATTAAGTTTATAATCAAAAATAAAAGGATGTTTACATTTATGGTATGAAATAATTTTGCATTTATCGATGTTAAGTTCCATGTTATTAGTTTTGCACCAAGTATGAAATGCATTTATGTCTTCTTGGAGTCTGACACAGTCATCAATATTTTTAATTAGCTTAAGTATCTTGTTATCGTCAGCAAAAAGCCAGAATTTTGTAAAAGAAAAAACATTAGCAGCATCATTAACAAACAGATTAAATAGAAGAGGGGCCAAGTGGGCACCCTGTGGTACACCAGAAGTTACTAGGAAGCTATTTGATATGAAGTTATTGATTTTTACAATATATATTTTTTTCTATTTTGTTATAGAGAGTCTTAACATTTTTTCAAAAGGGTTAAAATGTGCCATATTGTTTGTTAAAAATGGAAGGTAAAAGACATCAGGTGATCTCAGACGCCCACGGGAACGTACAATGACACATTTTCAACACCAAACACTGAATCAACATTATTGTGAATTACATCATGTATGTAATTTGTCTCCTAGTTTCTAACTTTTAAATTTTAAAATACTCCAAGCGCTTGTCTTAACATTGAAGTATTCTGCCCATATTACATCTAAATGACAAAGAACGAAGGATTTTTTTCTGTACAGTTTCAATTATATTTTTATAAATCACATAATGACCAAACAATACATTCGAATTCCAAATTGCTACGTACAAGAGAATTATACAAACAAATTATTGATTCTGCATTTTTAAATGACTTGGATATTCTGTGTATGAAGCCCAACATTTTTTGAGATATTTCTTTAACAATATTGAAATGATTGGAAGAGGTTAAACGTGAGTCAAAAATAATTCCATGATCTCGGATTGTGCTTACTGAGTTAAGGTTAATATTAATATTAATAATGCTATAAGTAAAACAGCTCTGAGTTCTAGTTCTTGTAAACGTTGTTTTATAGCATTTTGTAACATTTAGGTGCATATCATTCATTTCACACCATTCACTTAAGGAATCAAGATCTTTTTGAAGCATTGCGTGGTCAACTGTTGATTAAATTTTACGAAATATTTTTAAGTCATCGACATAAAAAAGAAAATTACACTCTAACAGGGAACTAAGATCATTTGAGAGCATTGGAAGCAAAGATAGCAACCTCCAAAAAAATTTTTTTTTGGTTATGATGTCATTCTGTAGTTTGTCAACTTTATTTTCATAAAAATCATGAGTTGAGTTGCAAATGTAGTATAAAATCATACTTCTGATGGTTTGAAAATAGTGTTTGGAAGCATAACAATATCCATCAGCCATTTTATTCGACCAAGGACAGGCTTGAGATTTAAATTTTCAAAATGGCCGTGATAAACAAATATTAAGAAAGTTTTTTTAATTCGTGTTTCTATTAAAGCTAATTTATTAGTACCTTAAAGTTTAAGTTCAGTGAAAATAATATTTTTAACATGAAGACTCTCTTTGGCATTCGTGTAGCAGTTTTTGTTATTTTTCTCGAAAACACCAAAACGGGAGTTTGCTATCTTTGCTTCCAATGCCCTTATTTATTCATTCTATGCCGCACATTTGAATTAATCGAAATATCATCGGTCCATTAAATTTGGTTAAACAGGACTGTTGTGTATTGTATACTCATTGGAAAATGAACCCGGAACCTTCCGTGCGTGAGTCAAGAGTCTTAACCATTATGCGAAATTATTTGGAAGAATCTTACCCCTATATATGAACAGTTTCAGGTATTTTACTAAACAAAAATTGAACAAAAAGGCTCTGGTTGAAATTTCTTTAAATTTTCATATTTATTTTTTGAGATATTCACTTAGGTATCTACCTTCGCAAGCGACTAATTTTTAAAACAAAATAATTTTATGATCTCTCTACCGAAAGTTTTGTATTAAAATGATGTATCAATTTTTTTTAAATTCACATTTTTAAATTTTTACACGTGTGGCTTTTATACAATTGATATTTTTTTATGTTTATCAATGATTTCTACGCTTTAATAAACTATTGTATGTCTACCTGCATGTTTTGAATATACCTGCATTTTTAATTAAGATTTACTCCCGGGACCAATCGAGTAAGATGTATGTACATAGCTAGTATTGATAATTAAACTGTGGACTTTTTTTTAAAAACGTTTAGCGTCACATACGAGAAAGCGATAAACGGCACAATGCCTTCATAAAATAATGCCTTCATTATAATGATTTATGGCTAATATACGATTCCACCATGCAATAAAATTGTACGCGCAAGTAGTGATCAATGGAATAAATATATCAATAAAAGGGATTCGTTTAGTCAAGTGCAAATAAAAATATTGATAGCGCATGGGGGACGCAATGCTCCGTACTTGGTGCGGATCATGCATGGAGACATTATAATGCCTATAAAGCTATGGCTAATGGTATTCGGTATAAATTAAATGCTTGGCTCGTTTGAAAGCAACAAATATATGGCGACTTTCGACCTATTTGACTTAAATTCACTAGCTCCGTTTCGCGAAATGTTAGAAAAATGCAAGCTCATAATAAATTAACGTATACAGTACAAACGTAGGCTAAAGTTGAAGTTTTCTCCCTGTTCGATGCGAGGAAACTTCGACCAGTAAAAATGATTTTTAAAGTCTGGCTGACCACACAACCTGCAGTATGCATGCGTGCAAGATGCGCATTTTGCAGAAAACAGCCAGCCCTATTAAAACTATCATGTGTGTTGTGTCATTATGTATTGAACATATTTTTTTATATTTATATTAAGGTACTTCATTGCAAATAATCAGTTGATTCATTTCTTATAATAACTTTAAATGATACCTCATTCAAACTTTGAATGTATGTATTAAGCTAGGACCGTTATTTTATTTTATTTTTAATTTGTAAACCAAATGCAGCGTATTTTGATTATATTTTACATGAAGGTATAATATCAGTCCTGCACTTCCTGCGTAGGAACATTGAAATATTGCAAATATTCAAATCAATATATAAATATTGAACATAAATTCACCCTGCTAGGAATCGAACACAATATCTCAAGAATGGTAGGCGAACGCGCTCACTACTACACAACGGGGCGGATTTATCTCCACTCGCTTTCCTAATTCAGGATTTTTACCTGAGAGTAGCCATCTAGTCAAAAACACTAGTGCAGGATTCCGGTTCTATTTCACACACGTAAATGTATTTTTGATCCTCCTAGACACAGAAATTCAGTCAACATAAATTGCAAAAAAATAAATAAATATCAAATAATTTTATCGTACTTATAAATGTAAATAATATTACTCTTACTTCAAAATGAATTTAATAAATTTTACTATTAAAACCAACTCATTAAATTTTCATTGACTCTTTTGAAATGAAACAGAATCTCACGCCAATCATGTCTGAATTACCGGTTCATTATGTCTCATGGATAAACACGTCAACCCCTAATGTTCTCTTTACATCGCATATAAAAACATTCTTTGACTCGAGTTTTAATCATAAAAGCACACAGTCTATTTATCAGATAAAGAATTACGGGTCCGTTGTATGGTTGTATAGGCACCAGTCTCTTTACATAATAACTGTAATTCCGCGAAAGCACTTCAATTAGTTAAGCCGCACGGTGCGGCGTGGCGGCGGCACGGCGGCACGGCGCGTGCCGCTCGGGGTGGGGGAGGAGGAATAGAGAGGGAGTGAACGGACCAACAAAGAGAAATAAGATTTAAATGGCTTCGTGATCACACGCTACATACTGAGATAATCTGACTACACCCGTGGATAGGCTTACTATACTTTCCGTTTCAAACGGGATTGTTTCGACTTTGATCTACATACGAGTACATACATCCAAAATTCCCAGATTAATTGTGTTTAAAAATAAATTCTTCATATTATTGGAACTTCTGTGGAAGACAGAAAAAATCTTATAATAAATCATGAATCAATAGAAATCATAAACAAAAAAATAATTATTTTTTTAAATTAGAATTAGAAAAAAAACCGTTTCAATTCAAGTAAATTAGTACTTCAAACGATTTTAATGCCACAGTTGAACTATTATTTTTTTCTAGTTTCTTGTAAACGATATGGTGTTGAAAAAAAAAGTTACTCTGAACAGGGCAATGAAAGCCGTATTAAATTATGGTCAATCAACTAAAATTAAATTAATGTCAGAAAAATTAAATAGCTTAATGTCAGAAAAATTAAATAGAATATTAAAAAAGGAATCTGTTCCATGCTTTGACTTTCATTTCCAAATTGAAAATAGAACTGCTTCCTGGATACGAGTTACAAACAGTGGCGGTACTTCTATAGAAGCCCACAAGTCGGGCTTGCCTAGCATGTTTGCCATAAATATTTTCAAAAGATGTTGTTTATTTTTATGATATGCGATAATATATCTATCTTCTGGGTGATTTTTAGACTGTACTACTGTAGTGAAGAAAGCATGCATCATGTTTTTTTCTCAATTTATTATTTAAAATGTGAACTTGCCTTTATGGTAAAACCTTTTGCACGACACTGGTTACTAAGTATTAAATAAAATAAGAATTTCCTCAAGTCTGGGGCGAGAAGTAAAAGTGATTTCAGGCTTTCTAAGGTGAGACTGATTGGAACTCGAAATCACCATTACAATAAAGGTTTATAAATGTTTAATAAGTTGTCAGAAAACCTCAGAGAAGCAAGAAGCATCTCCACTTTTCGATTAAAATGTTTTGTGTACATTACATATAAAAAATAAGAATATGAAATTGAATTATACATAAATTTAAGTAAGGCATATAAAAATATATGCGAAAACAAAGTACCTCACCAAAACACTTCGTTTGTACGATTCTATCAGTTTTTTTTTATCTAGCAGTAATATTTGGCCACTTCGTGATCTTGTGATCAACGTGTGTGCCTGCTGTTCAAGAGGTCTGGGGTTTAATTTCATAATTAGTTGACACAAAATACTTTTTTAAACGGCGTTTTTACACCGCAAGATTTCGTAGTCCTTGAAGCGCAAGACTGACCATGTTACCTTAGAGTGACAAAAAATATCGATATATGCTATGGTTGGTATACCTGGAAAGTGGTCCATGCACTAGGTGCAGATAAAGGATTAACGATGATGAATATTTATACACAAACCTGGCCACCAGAAAAAGTTATTATTTATTTATAAATTTTAAGCCGTTTTATTTTATTGTTATTATTTATTCGGATAACCAGCAGCTACAATTATTGTATGTAAAATACAAAACAAATAACAAATAACAAAGCCAATTACAGGTTTTCACAAATAGCACCAAAGTATGTTAACATAATATTCTCAAACATAAAAGAAACAATGATCTAAACCCAAAAAAAAAAAATGTTAAAAAACACTACAAAATTATTTCAAAAGGAAACGCCACACGCCATTATGATTATATGCAAATAAAAATAAGAGACAAAGATGTAAAGACTTACGTCGTAGATAAATAATGTTGAATTGTAAGTAAGCATATATATATATATTAAATGCCTTGTAGGCTTTTACATGTCTTACATATTTTTATAAATAAAGAACAGACGATGTATTTTACACAAAAATAGCAAAAAAAATTAAATGAAGTAATAAAATGTAAAAATATATATATTAATATAATAAAGCGAGCGTTTGCTTACGGAAACAGGGGTTACCAACCCATTAAGTAAATTGTTAATCGAGTAGTAATACGAGTACATAAAAAGTCAATACGGAAATCTCAGTAAATGCCAGCGAAATCAATCATAATAAACATATTAAATGAACTTGTTTAAATCAGTCTCAGTGTTGATGTGGACACTCTAAGTACCATTCAATCTTGTATGAATTTTGCCACATTTTACCTAAACATACTCATATCCCTTCTCGTTCTTCAACTTGGATTTATTTGGTCATCGTAAAGAGTTTCTTGGTCGACGGAGTCAAATGGTCATTTACATATATTCGATTGGTTGTGTGGAAGCTTATATCGTTAGCTGATAGGTTTTTCAAAGCGCGAGCGGCCGATGTGAAGTCTTCCTTTATATATCGATCAATAAAACTCACTCATATTGATTTATCTTTAGAGTTGTAAACAGGTACTCGTGATATATAGTTTATTTATTATTTGTGATTTAGGGAAAGTGAAGTTCACCAGTCGACTGATGCTCTCTAATATTGTGAATAGATTTTCATCCTTCTTCAATAGCACACCCTTTATTTCAATATTGTTGAGTCTGGACCATTAATCTTTGACTGCCATCTCAGTCTTAAATCGATTCATCTCGACTTGGACGTTCTTGACTACTACCTTGATTTTATCTATCTCAAGAAATTTATTTTCCATAGACGTAATTCTTGTGGCGTAGTCTTTTAGTTTGTTGTTGTTGAATTTGCAGGATGCTCTTAGATCCACTAACTCTATTTTAATAAATTTAAAATCATCTATTGGAGCGGAGAGACCCGCCAACTGACGCTTAGTATCGAGGATTTCTCTTAAAATCATATCTAGAGACACGGAGCTGGGTGAGGATTCACCTAAAGTGGAATTATTGTGGAGAATCTGGCTCGCAAACTCTTGGTTTGTAATCCCTGGTTTCACCGCGTTATCAGTCGTGTCTTGAGAAATCCGGATGCACAGAGTGCTTTTCAGTGACCAGCGTCTGTCCGCAGTGAGGGGTTTCGATGTTCCTTCAGGTGAACCGCCACACTTGTAATGGAGTGACCCTTTACACTCGGAGCACGTAAATGAGTTCTTGGTAGTAATTAGCTCAGGGCACACGATGCATTTATTTGACATTTTGTACTCTACCCACAATCAAATTATAATTAATTAAAAAGTTGTTTACCGGTCAATTGCACTATAAAAAAATCATATTTTATGCACTGTAACAGGACACGCACTGAATTCAATTTGGTATAAATTATGAAGCACAAAACAACTTATTAAATGGTTAAAATTTTATTTTCTTTCTGTTTTGGATAAAACTATGATCACTATGGTTTTATGTTGAGTTAAGAGTTTTGAGTAATAATTATTATTCACACTCAAAGATTTTTGGCAGAAATAACAACCATGAAAATCTACCAAAATATGTGTACCTATGGAACCTAAAAGTTGTGGGTAATTATTTTTTATTTGTCCCCATTTGAAATAATACTGTATGGGAATCCTATTCACCGGGATTGTTACAATAACAACACTCGAGAAGGAACGCGCGTCACCACTGTCACCAGTCACCAGTCACCAGTCACCAGTCACCACGTTGGTGGGAGAAACACGCGCTTGCCAAAGGATAAATAACATGCTGAATAAATAATATCTAATACGCACAGAATTACTGATCTTCTCATAAATCCCACCCCATATTATTTGAAGAGACCGTTAGAAGGTAACGTGCATGTGTAATTAATTTCTCGGTATTTCCAGAGATATAACGATTGCCTTTATTACTATTTAGGGAATCGTGAGTGCTATTAAGATGCTTGCGGGAAATAAATGGATACGCGAGATTTCAACTTGCAATATCGTAATACGTATTTATTTAGCTGCAACAATGAGAAAGTTCAGTGGTTTAAAAAAAATAAAAATATTAATTCACTAAGCCATTTTTCTTTATCTGCGCTACGATTTTTAAAGTTTTGTATATCTAAAACAACTTCGCGTGTGACGTTAGAGGTTCTCTTTCGCTTATTCTTATTCAGTTCTGCCCATTGTTCCATTCACGGTAGGCAAACCGAAAATCTTTCATAACTCTCGTATCATTAGTTGATTCACATGAACCCGTGACGTCGTTCGAAGTAGTCCGTTTTTATTATTTTTTCGTACATTTTCAGGAAACTTTGCCGTACAATTAAATGCTCCAATTTTTTCCCCACGCAACAAAAAAAATATTGTATCCAATTTCCTATAGGACTGAAGTTCCTCATTATGTTTTAAGTCTTCAATTCAGAGTTATAATTTTCTTAATTTATTCTGTATTAATATGTATACATATATATTTTTTTTCTCTTCATTTCTCGTCAATAAATCAAATGCAATTTTACACTCCTACATTCCTTTATTCATCCTCCATCACTCCTTATCATGTTCCTTCTTTTCCCGTCTTGTTTTATAACTATTTTTTTAAATTTTAATTTATTTCAAATTTGCACCAACAAGCTACAAAAAGTGGCTTGGTGGGATTTTAGTTTTAGTAAAAATATAACAAGTAAATTTTTTTTTAAATTGTAAAAATGTATAATTATGCTATTAAATAAAATTTTAAAAAATAAAATAAATAAACTACTTATCATTTTAGTTTTTTTGTATTGTTTAAATCGACTCTTTATTTTATTAAAATTGGTGAAAACATTTAATTAAATGGTTGGCCCTGCTAGGCATTCGTTTTATTATTTATTAGTCCCTAAGAATATATTATAACCTGTATATCTGTTTGAATAATAACAAAAGTTCCTAGTAGTTTTTTCTGTTTTAAATTTAAATCCTGATTTTTATAATTTATAATGATTGTCCTTGTACAGGCGAATTAAGAATACAGTGAGTGTAAAATAGAACCAGAATCCTGGATTTTGACTCGATGGCTACTCTTAGGTAAGTCCATCTCGTAGTGTAGTGGTTGACGCGTTAGCCAACAATGCTTGAGGTCCTTGGTTTGATTCCTAAGAAGATCGACATGAAATATTTGTTTACTAGGTGGCTTTACATTGCAATATTTCACTCTCCCTGAACTGGCATCTAAAGCAAAAGACTGATCACCTCACCTTCCTGCAACATATGATCGAGAAACGCTGGATTTATTGTACCAATGCAGTGCCCTACGCACCAACAGGTGCAGATAAGGGTATAATGATGATAATGATAACATAAAACTCACCAAAGATGCTAGGATAGTTCTTGTACAAATGTGAAATTATTAACGTAGCATAAACTGTAGATACATAGTTTTTTAAGGCCATACCGCAAAAGATCAGAAAAACATTTTTTTATGTACTTCTAAAAAAATCCTTATTTATTTTTTGGAAAATCGTACTTTTTATTTTGAAAATTTTATATCAAAAACGTATTTGATCAACAAAACGATACGCATCAGACGCGTACCGGGGAAGCGGCGAGTAGGAGAGGGCGAGTAGGAGAGTAGGAGAGGCGAGGAGGAGAGTAGGAGAGTAGGAGAGTAGGAGAGTAGGAGAGTAGGAGAGTAGGAGAGTAGGAGAGTAGGAGAGGCGAGTAGGAGAGTAGGCGAGTAGGAGAGGCTTTATGGAAAAGACGCTAGTTCAAGATATTAAGGATTGTCTCCATTTTCAAATGACTTTTTATTAAATAATTTTAAAAATGAGTTTTTAAAAAAATTAATTAGTTGACCTTCAGGAATCTTCCCCTGAAGTGTCGCGATCTGACCCTGAAACCTTTTTAAATGAGATTCGCCTACAATTCGAAATAATTGTTATTTGTGTGATTCATATATGTAACTAGTGGACCCGACAGACGTTGTCCTGCCCGAACATTGGCTTGCCTGCCGAATTTAAGTAGGTACTTTTTCATGGTTGAATTCCAAAACATAAAATAAATATTTTTTTCAAATATGGCATTCTTTTTGCAAACGTCACACTCCGGTCGTCTCACCAACAAAGGGGTTTACTTATGTAGGAATACGATTTTAAAAAATGTATTGAATTTAATATTATTTTAGTGTTACCAAAAATCCAATAAAAAGAAATAAATGCGTAGAAATTATAAGGAATTTAAGGAAAGAATCTGATTAAGATCCACAAAAAACAAGTGCTGTTTGTAAACATTAAAAAACATTTTTTTTTGTACCCAAAAAAACAACATCTTTCCATGTTTTTGCAAATGCATTCTCCTCGAATCCAACCCTGGTAGATCGATGAATAAAACATTTATGCTCCTAACTTTTTTTTTACATAATCGATTGGAGATTTTTATATTTACGAACACGCACATATTTCTCTGAAAACCGCATGTAAATTGGTTAAGCCATTTAGGAGGAGTACGGTGACATCACACGTACAGGGGAATTATATATATAAAGATGACTTACATAAAATAAAAAAAAACATTTTACTTTTTTTTTTTCAATTTATTCTTTGAAATCCCATAGTATGGCATATCTGTGTTTTTCTCTTGTCAATGCAAATAAAAATTGAGTCAATGCAATTTTTTTAACTATGCACATTGCTACCTAAATAATGATATTTCATGTTCTATATAATACTTTTTTTTTATAATTGGTAAATTAACGACGATTACTTATTTTTTGCTTTATAACGAGTGGTGAGAATCCCAAGATGTTTTTTTTAATGAGAAGGACCACAAAGCATCCTTGAAAGATTTGACAAACAAGTATGAATATTTGCGAGTAATTTAAAATATCGCAATTAATTCATGCATGTTTTTACTAATATAAATTATTGCAAAGGTACGGTAACACTATAAATACACCATACGCTCACTTATGGGTCAGTAAAGTTATATATATAATATCAATTAACACAAAAGTCCATGAAAAGCGTATTATTATTTTTTTAGTTAAAATGCATTTTACAAATATTCATGAACGTTCTATAGCTTTTTAGGTTGTGAGCGTGTTGTCATAATAATTAACACGGAAAAAATTAGTTCATTAAAATAAATAAAAAATTGAAATATAAAATGAATAGCGCTAATTGAATTATCATTTGATTATTATTGGGTAAAACTTTATTTACTGAATTTTTGAATAAATTTAATAAAATAAAATAAAAAAGGGGTGATGTCACCAAGAATAATGGTGTAATAGCATTATACAACTCGGATATATCGTGAATCCGGGGACAATCCATTGAAGTGCATGACTTTTCACATGTAGCGTTATAAAGGGGGTTTGAAAGCCATAAAGCGAGGCTCCTCGCGCGGGAGGGAGTTGATTGTGGAACGAGCCTTTCCATTTAGCGGCAGACTGCCTGTCAGGTGCGCGGCACGTGGCCACCATTTGTTCTGCTCTGACACCTCCCCTGAAATCATGTGCATTGTGGATTTTACATACTCCAAGAAAACATTATCTACCTACTATCTACAAAAGCTACTATTCGGACATTTATCTTTATTTTATAATAGAAAATAAAAGGCGAGTTATACTTCAATCCACAAATTTGGAATATCCAGTGACCGGTTTCATCGCTTTCGCGACATCTTCGCGTTTCTCTATTTATAAAAGTATCACTCGTCTTTTATTTTCTCTAATAAATTACAATGAATTTCCATCACGAATTTTCACTTGCAAACTTAAATGTTTTATCTTTATTTTGTTAACCATAATGTTAGAACAGTGCTTTATTTATTTCGTTTTTTATTGCTTACTTCTTGGCACGAACACTTTACTACTAAGCTCTATGTTTACGTTTATTTTTTGTAAAATTATTGAAATCATTTAAACTTACTAGAATTCCACTCGTCCATGCGTTTTGTAGCTGCACAAAGATTGGTAATCTAGCTTCCATATGTAAATGTTATCAACTATAAAATACCAAAATGTTATATATGGGATCTAGGATTTCAACCGTCCATGCGCTTAGTAGCTGCAAGACGTGTTGTAATCTTACTCCTTTTGATTATGATTATTATTCTATTAATTTCATTAATACGCAATTTTTTGTTAATATTAGATTTCTAGATTTCTACCGTACATGGGCTTTGCAGCTGCAAGACGTGCTGTAATGAAGCTCCTATCTGTTATAATTTAAATTGATCTGAATAGGAAACGAGGAACTAAAATCCAAACCGTCCATGCGCTCTGTAGCTGCAATATTTATTTATTTATTGGACAGCGCCCTTGCGGTGATTATCACAAAAATGGCGCTTTATAAATGATTCAATAATGTATATATTTATATTTAATTTAAAATTCTTTTGTTAACTTGAAAACCACTGCCGATTCAGAAACATCGACATTTATAAAATTATGAATACCAAAACGTTGAATTGAAAAGTATTTTCAGATGTTCTTAGTAGGTAAAATAATTTGTATGAATCCCACCGGTGAATATGCATATACTATATCACGTGATCACTCAAACCAACCAATGTCAGATCATAAGCCATGTAAATGCGTAAACTTAATTTTTTTCTTTCTCAAGATATTCACCATTTCTGTTGAAATATTTTTCAATAATATAATAATCGATCCTATTCTGTTAGGATATTTTGAAATTTATTTGGAAATATTTTATTTTATTTTTAATTATTACATTTTCTTGCTTAATCTATTAAAAAAACTTATTTCCGGCTTTTCATTTTATTTTGGCAAAAGGGATAAAATGCATCAATAAATATCTCACATATTTTACAAGTTGATCTAAATCTAGAACCACTCGCAGAGTAACATAACGTGTTCATAGCAACACAAGGCGGACAAATATTTTATTTCAAATTTGAAAATGGGAAATCATAATAAATCATTTTTATGCCTCGTTTACAATTCATCATAGGGAACTACATTGGTTATTCAAACTTTAGATTATTTATAAAAAAATATGATTTTACTTTGCTTTATTTCGTATTTTTGAGCTAGTGGGTACCTTAACGTAAGGCCAATCAATAATTTACATCATGTAAAAAAAATATAGACATGCAGATACTAAACTTAAATTAAAAATGGCAGTTGTAAAAAATATTTGATTGAATATATTTCATTTCGTTGTTTTTTTTTTTGCACCATGACAGGCCAGTAGGCCCAATTATAGTAGTAAAATAGTAAAATTACATCACAGAACACTCAGGATTGAGAAAAATCACATTTTTTTTTGTGTTTTCACCGGGAATCGAACCCGAACCTTCCGAGTGTGAGTCAAGTATCTTGACCACTACACCTTTACACTTTCTTAAACATTAGAATTTCGTGTTTGTTAGTTAGAATATACATTAAGTTTTTAACGGTGCTTTTTTTATCAGCATGGGAAATACGAGTAAATACCAGTTTATTAAATAAATAATATAATTGTAAATCCCCGTAAAAACGGTCATAGCCTTGGCCACGCTTTTAATACACCACGATTCATGTTCATTTTCTACTTTGTTCCAAATCATTCAAATTTTTATAAAACATCTTCACGAATCTTGACATCACAACTATCAATCCCAAACATGTCGCGTTTTTCTAAGGACATGTGTTTTTATATTATATTTTGTAAAGTTATTTATGAAAACATTTCTCTACAATATCCATATTAATTGTGAAAACTTATTTAATTATTCTAAATTCACTACCAATCACTACCCTCAAAGTGCTATTTACTGCCTTGGTTAGAAGTAATTTAGAATTCAATTCAACAATCTGGTCACCTTATTACAATGTTCATATTTTAAAGTTAGAAAGAGTACAACGTAAATTCCTTAGATTCATCAATTACAAACTTAATATACTGAAAATATTGATTACGATAATTTATTATGTACACTAAATATGTCAACTCTTTGTAAAAGAAGAATTATAAATGATTTATTAAATTTATATTAAATAGCAAATGCCGTATTGGACGTCTCGGAATTAACTAGTGTTATCAGCTTAAAAGTACTTGTTCGAAATACTCGGCAGCTAACGTTATTTTTTTAATCTCCTGGCAGTCACAATTATTATTACAATTCACCAATACCTAGACTACACCGGCTAGGTAACGAGTATGGTGAAGTTGATATATTTCGTCTGTCTTTATATAAATATAGGTTAAGTATTCAAAAGGTTATAAATTAATTTGTATAAAATTTCTTAATATTGTTCTTTATTTACTATTTTGTTTTCTCATGTATCTCTATAATAATGTATACACTTATATGTATGTATATGTATGTGTGTATGTTTTCATATGTAAATTTATTAAATATTTTTCTATGTACCCTATGTTGGTACATTTCCTGATTTTTACTTATTATTGTATCTTTTAGCTTTTCTTATGTTATCTTTAATTTTAACTTAATTTACATAATTATGTTTCACTGCTGCACTTGAATGTAATTTCTAATATATGTAAAAGCCCGTAGGGCGTGTAAATTAATAAATAAATATATTTCTTTTTTTTTGTCGGTATTTATAGTACGTGATATTTCCCTATTGATATTTGTCCTTAAATAATGTTTATAACAACGGAAGAAATCAGATGCTCTAACGAGAGTCAAACTGTTAAATGAGAATGCTATTTTAGACGGGATTGTGTTTTGCAAACAAGCGGACAAAAATAGACGTCATAGAGAATATTAGGTACGTGGAATTAAAAAACAAAAGACCAACATTATTATTTTATTAGTTATGGGAAAAGTTAAATCATAAAGATAGTATTCGTTTGACAATACATAAGTTAAGGTTAAGGTTAAGTACAAAAAAGATAATGATGCTGATGATGACGATGACGAATACATTAAATGAGATTGAAGTAGTATTGACCGACAATTTTTTTTTTTTTAAATAGACACGTTAATATATTAAGAATCCTTTGGTTAAGTTGAGTTACAATTATCTCGGTTATTATTGTTTGTAGATCCATGACATCCGCGTCCTTTAATGATAGCAAAAAAGCATTCCATAATCATTTTCAAGGTCTAAGCACGATAATAATATATTATGGATCCTTTGGTTAGGCCGAGTTATCTTGACTATTGTAAATCCATAACTTTCGCGTCCTTTAATGATGGCAAAAAATGATATCATAATTACTCGCATTTTCAAGGTCTCTTTATCCAAGGTCAAATGAATTAAATATTTTTATCCGACCGTTACAAATAGGTACCCTCTTTTTTACTAATATAAGAAAAACGCAAAAACCAATGCATAGCTATATTTATTATAGATATTCAGTTATGTTCTTATTAAACTGTCATGATAGATAATTATTTTTAAATACTATTTTAAATGACATTGTCATAAAAAAAAATCAAAGTGCTGTGTCACCATGGTGGAATAACAGCACAAAAAATACTTTTAAATTTTCGACAAGGTATCACAATATTTACATAAAAAGGGTACCTATTAATGAATCACGTAAACCAGATTGGTTGAATTTCATCTTATTATATAAAATTATATTTATATATTATGCTTATATTTAATATATTAAATTTATTTAACGTGCTTCTGTTTAGGATTTCGGGCAAATTGTAGCTATTCATTTCAAATTTTCTTATGTTGAGCCTCATCATTTTTCCACAAATACACGAATTACTACTACTGGTACTGGATTGTACAAAAACTTAATTGAGTATTCTAGAGTAAAAAAACATTATTAATTATTTAATAGTCTTTTTACTCAAAATCAAATCTTTAAATACCCGAAGGCAAAGAAAAGGCTAAATGCTATGTTTTTTCATTAACATGAATAATTATTCAATTCATTTTGGATAATTATTTTTAAAAATATTAATTTTTGATTTGAAAAAAGAAGAGTATAATATTATTAGAGGCGAAGTTTGGATGGTTAATTTAATGAATGACATTTTAAATAACTAAACATTTATGATTTTAAAAAATCTAAATTTAAATTTGACGTTAAGATACCTAAATGTGTTAAATTTTTAAAAATTATAAATTTAACAATATTTTGAGTTTTTCTAAATGTTTAAAGACAAAATACTGGATTGCACCCTCTGGGGAGTCGTTAAGATAAACAAATTACAACAGGTATGGAGAACAAATTTGAGAATTGTTAGTATGTGAAATAGTTCAATAAGATGATCACAACAATAAAGGAGCTCTTTAACTTCATTTAAATCATAAGATGGAAGAATTGAAGAAAAATGGAAGTTCAAATATGGGCAAAATGGTGAATGTTACACAGTGTGTAAAGTGGCCACTTAAACCAGCCCATCGGACAGATGTAATATTATTAGAACACTCATAGGAATATGTATACGTACACTTTTTCAAAGTTTTGAATTGAATTAATCGTACTAGTATGTATAGTACAGTTATACCATCTTATGCTTCTTACTTTAGCGGACACTACATCCGCGAACACGATTCTGAAAGTTTTCGCACAATTTCCCCGGAATGTTGCGGCTCTGTGGCTTGTCGCGTCTTCGCTGCTCGTGCCCCAATCAGTGGCGGTTTTTAGATTTTTGGATCGTGACAAAGAAGTTCGCAGCGAAGTTAACTGCGGATGTTATCCGCGGCCGCGCCGCAAATCCGCGCTGCAGATAACGGAGTGTACCATGAAACCTGCATACATAATACCTTGACATTATAATGCACCTTTGATAGAGTTACATTTATTATAATGAGGAATTCCAGCCCAACCCGGAATTAAATTTTAAAAATGTTTTCGTGTACACGTGAATATTTAAAAATTTTGGAGAAGGATGAAATATCTCAGAAACGCACGCAAAAATAAATAAAAAATCTTAAAAATAGTATTCATTTTAAAATCGTAAATAATGACGTCACTCCTTATATCTACGTGTAGTATTTCTGGTTTCCGCTTTAAAGCCCCCGCAACGTTTTTAACATAGAAAAAAAAGAGTATAATTTGTATAATTCGACATTGCAACCAGAGATTATGTCAACTTTCTAGGTTTTTCTCAATCGAAACCATCGTAAAAACAACCATAACATAGAAATGAGCAAATTACGATCAACTAAATGAAGTAATCAAAGCAATATTCCATAGATTCTAGATAGACGATTCCATAGATAGACGTCACTACTAAAGAGTGACACACTGATTACAGTCATTTGGCGCGGTATTTGATAAATATAACTTTAAAAAAGCATATCATTGTTAATAACGCACAAAAAAATAAAATATATATTTTGCTTAGTTAAATAGTACGCTAATAGAAAACAATAAATTAGAAAACAGTGGAATTCCTCATTGTGTCGGTTTAAAAAAAACATTAATATAAAAAAAAACGCATTTTCGTATTGTTGACTTGCGAATACGAGTACATTTGAAAATGTTTTCAACGTGCATTATCGATGATTCATTCTTTCTTAGAAGTACTTTGTTTAATTGACTTTATTCGGTACTTTCTTACCTTACAGGTTAGTCTGGTTACCCTCACACATATATTATTGGTAACGCAGCACCTCGGCGCGCCGATTATTTGAGAAAAGTCAGTATATCCGTGACCAACGGATTTGGACGCTTCTGGACCATTGTTCCCGGATTAACGACCGCAAATATTCTCCAGCTGTGTCCGATTTTGAGACAAGTAATACATTTACGAGAATTGCCTATTGAATATTGATTTGGGTGAAGCGAATTTTCGTTTTGCAATAAATTTGAAATGTTTTGCACTTGGCCGCTGTATCGTTAATTTCGTAAACAGAACTTTCTCATTTTCTTATCAAAAAACAATTATATGAATCTTATACATAAAACCCTGTTAAATCATTTAATAAAATTAAGTAAAATACCTAAGAAACTAATTCGATACTACTTTGGTACGAATGTTATCTTGCATAATGTACACGATGAATTAGGTAACCCTTCATCTGCATCTTTAGATGCAGTTTATTAATATTCGTTGAAGGAAAAAACTAGGTTTTAACAAGAGATCTCAAATATTTTTTTTATCGGAATATTGTTTTTGTATTTGTTTTACTCATCTCGCGTCAAAAAAAGTATTTTATTGGAAACTCAATCATGGTACTAGAATATTCTCCGAAAACAAATATTTTTTCATTTGAATTATAAGAAGTCTAATACCCGTATGCAGAGACAACACTTAAGGTAAGGAAAGTGCATTCTAATTTTAAATGCAAAGAATAACCCGAAGGTGAAGACAATAGAATGTATTTTCCTCACCTTAAGGTTTGTCTCTGCATACGGGTCTGATTATGTTAAAAGTATTTATAAAAATAACTAATAAGTGGCATAGTTGCTCGTAATTATCCTAAAAAATGCATACTTTTATAGTAGATCCAAATACTTCTTTCAAACGGTATTTATTTTCTCAGATAATGCGAAACAAAATTGATTTATTTTTGACAGTAATGATTTTAATTATTAACTCGCCGTTTTAAGATTATGCTGACTAGCGTTTTTTTTTATCTGGTTCCGTGTAGTAAAATGTTTTTTATATTTTCATTTATTTACGAGCAATTCTATTTTATAGATTGTTCACGTACTTACACAGCACACGGTCAAGAACGTTTACGCATCAGTAAACATTGTGATCAGGTAGAATAATAGCTATTCTACTATCAGCTAACATTTTATAATAGATAAAACCAGTACCAATTTTATTTACAATAAAAGTGATCAAATGGCAAATTCATTGTTAGAATAAATCTAACGAATTCATCGAAAAAGTATGCTTAAAGTGATCATTTGTTTGTTACGTATTGATAGAAATTATTCGTATGACAACATTCATCATTCATTCATTCACCCAAGTATTTGTTAAAATAAAATTCCTACGATAGAATATAAAAAAATATTGTTTTAATACTTAGATTATAAAAACGCAAATAATAGTATAGTATCACAAATTATCCTTCCTTAAAAAATGTCTCTTTCGTAGGATTTTTTAAAAAATAAGCGGTTTTTTAATAAAAAATTGCATTTATTTATATATTTATTTTTGAAAAATTGGATTAGATATATTAATATGATTAATAAATCATATAATACATCATTCTAGGGTTATTCTAATCAATCTACAAAGAGTTTATAGGTGGCGATCGATTGTCGATTATTAATAAATTTTGTTATACTCTAAGTAAAGGAGATAAATCTGATAATAAAGAAAACATAATTAAAATATATCTAAGAATATAAACAAATGAATAGTTCGCAGTATTACACATTAACACACAGTAAACTACTTGCGAAACGGACAATATCACTTTATTCTAATTTAATAATAATTGCTTTGAAATGCACTTCGCAAAATTCACAACATCGTTTTTAGATTACTTCATAAATGAACATTTCCTGGTTTGGAAATAAAAAAATCGAGTATAATACACTAATTGACGTTGTTTTTGTGAGTATTATTCATTAGCAATTTAAAACATTTTTTTATATAATCAATTCTATAAAATGTTAATTTCAATACTTATAGGTACCCCGAAAGGTCGAGGCTTTAGAAAAGGAATGACAGCATAGAGTAAAGATAAAAAAACTGATAACTTATTTGTAATTATCGCATATTTTTTAATAATAGTTCATTCATGAAGATTTGGTTATTTAGGGATACTTATGAACCTTGATGACGCTATTCTGAAAAAAATAGATATTTGCGTTCTTATGATTTATCCAAATATTTCAATTTTGGGGCCATTTTCAACGAGTTGTAAATAACTTCATATTAGAAAATGGGAACTAAGTTGTGGTAGAAAGGGGTGCAAACCTCGGACCCCTGATTCGTGAGTCCGCGACACTAGTCCGCGACACTAGCAAGTTAGTACAGAACATTGGTGATATAAACCAAAGGAGGACTCATAATGCCAAACACTCTTCTAGTGGAACGGAAGATCTTTTGACTGTTAATAGGCAGGCTTCTTCTGGAGGAGAGTTTTGAGCGGTTTCCTCTTCACAAGAGCAAATGCTAGAGAAGTTACGATTGGTCTGCTATAGAATATCCCTCCTGACCTCAACACTTAATGATAAAGTAGAAGCTTACTAAAAGCAGAAAAATCCACTTTTATGAATTATAAATCTTGTACATAACAAATGCAACTCCTATTTAAAAAAGTCACAACAGTTTGGAAATGCTCAAATCTTTGTTTTATGGAATTGAAAATACGGAACAAAATAAAGAAAACATGAAAGTTTACTTCATTATTACAATTCAAATAATTTATTTCTATTTTTTATCTATAATTTCTTTCAAATATATACTATATATAAGATTTTTAGTAGGTACATGAAGCAAATTCAATCATCCTTGATTTATGAAATATGTTTTGATCTCCACCTTCTGAAATAAATTGAAAAAGCCGTTTAATTAAATAAGCTCGAGAAAATGATGAAATGTTTATTCTATCTGAATTTTTGTTAGGAAGCCTTACACTGAGAATATTGGGGCTTCGGCGCGTGCGCCCTAGAGGGGGCCGGCTCGGCGGCGACGGTGGAGGCCCGCGCCCATCTGCGCTGACAGATGGTTCTCTGACTCACCTCTGAAATCTATTCTAATTTTGTTTTTAAACTAACCTACCTAACATTGCGTTTGCAATATTTTTTTTTAATAAGGAAAACGTGATTAATGCACGTACAAAAAATGTTATCGAAACTATATTGCTGGAGGAAAAGGTTAAAATGGCTGGCTTGAAAAGCTGTGGCAACAAAGTGACATGCTAACAAAAAGGAAATTTTCCCGCTGAGTGATTCAAATTTCTACCGACGATATTATGGTATTTTATAGATTAAGAATATACGAGTAATGCTAGGGACTGGGGAGGTACACTAAATTTAATTGTCATACTAATTGTAGGTACCACGGGCGTGTGATGAGGTTTTTTGATTAGGGAAACAGTCACTCGGTACTAGGTACATACATAAAATACGTATCTACTAACACATTAATTTGAATCAAGTGCTTTAAAATAAAATAAAAGGCATTTTTTTTTCCATACGTTTATCATAAAAGAGTTATATTTAATAGTTTAATATTATAATACCACCCCGTCAATCGATGTAAGTGCTAAATTTGTGATAGAACAGTCACAGTATACGTAAAACAAACATATTTCGCTTTGTTAGAGTTGCTTCCACAGAACTACTGAAGATTTCAATTTGCGCAAGCGTGGATTTGTGAATTTAGTATTGAATGAAATCAGAATTAAATGGAGCGCAGTGAATGTTGCTTCAATCTGCGCATAATTGCGCAGGCGAAAGGTTGCGTGTAGTCTTGTGTTATTTTTTTGAAGTCATAATGAATAAACACCGAACGCATCTCAGATCTCTACGATTAACAACTAATTAAAAAATATTTTTTGTACTTACTAAAAAGATAAGTTAACTTACAGCTGATTTTGTTATATAAAAAATAGGTACTGATTGTTTAGAAGTCAAATTTTTAGGGAAGCATCGGTTCCATCTAATTTATAGACGGACCGCGTATGGTAAGTACCTACGTATTAAAAAAATTATACCAGTACATTAATCCAATGTAAGCAGTTTTTTTTACCATATACATGAATTAATTCGACAAATTCAGATAAAAAATATACAAATTTAGGGCCATGCAAATCACAAACATTTTGAGTCAAGATTCTTCCTATTATATTTTTTTCTACTTTGGCTTCATTGGTCTATGACATAATGTAAATTTTTGTATATTTTTACCATAAATCCGTTCTTTAATAATTCGACATAAATTCTGGTATTTTCATTGTATTTCCGAAATGCGTTAGTGATTTTTAATGACGACTGACAAGTTCAGGGTTGAATCATAGTTTTACACCTGATTCTTTATTTCGTTGCGTATATTAATTAATTTTAGTTTTAACTTTTACTTTCTATTTTCAAAATATCGATAAAATATATATATATATATATATATTATCTGAAATCATGATTTTGCATGAAATTTCAGTACTATATTTAATCATTTAGTTTGTAAATTTACAATATTACATAAATTTATATATTATTTTAACACTATTAATTATTGAAATATACTAATACTATAATATAATAATATTCTTAATTTAAATACATCTCTAATTCTACATAATATATTGCTTAACAAAGTGTTCTGATCAAAAAGTGGAGACGCATTTAGCTTTCCTGAGACTTTTTGGTAACTTATTAAACATTAACTAAACTTTTTTGTACCTAAAGGTTATTTTGAGTTCCAGTCAGCCTCACCTTAGGAAGCCTGAAATCGCCTCCATTTCTCATTCCACATTTGTGAAAATCTTTATTTAATACCTCCCAACATGTATTCAGGAGCAAGACACTGCATGACGTGTATATTTAAAAATAAATCAAATAATCTCATGGTATAGACATGACAAATTCAACATAACATCAAGTGAAAACATTTTTTTTTAATTTTTCTATAAACCTTTATGTTGCCATACTTGCCATACCAAAATTTCACTGAAGTCTGGAGAGCAAAGCATAACCCTATGAAATTGGATCATTTGTTAAAAAAATGTATTTGCATAATATTTCCAATTACGACATTGTTGATAACCTTCACCATAATGATGCCGCAGTACCTACCCACTTGAAATAGGTACTTTTGTAACATGCACTATTTTGCGAACTTTTTTGTAAACAATAATTATTATTAATATCGTTCCTGAATCTTTGTGGTTGCTGTCTGCTTCGTGTTTTTTTAGTTTTCAGAGGCTGGTTTTACCAAATCATTTAATGTAAACTTTATTTAGTTTATCTTTAAGGTAGTAAAAGTAGTTTTTGAAGCTTTAAATATTAAAAAAATAACGACATAGTTTTGCAAAAAAAACAAAACAAAAACACACGACCAGGCCTGTCCTCGTGAAGGTAGACAGAGAGGATAAAATATACCATTTTTATTAAAGAAAAAATGAATACGATTATTTTAAAAATGGTACTTTGAAAAAAAATATATTGATAGCATCAACAGATTTCTAGTGTAAAGGTACTACTTTAGCCATGTTAGGGCGAGCTGAAGTAAAAATTTAAAAAATCAAAACATTATAACAGACATTGGCAGAATAAATTGCAAGCTGAAAAAATATCTTTAGCAACTCGAATTGTAGAAAAAAAATCTAGGAATAAAAATTGTAAACGTCCACGAAACAGTATTAAAAAAAAAACATAACACTCATGTACACAAGTAACAAATGTGTAATGAAGATTTATGATAGTTTTTATTTTTAGGATAAGTGGTATTAAAATCATTTTCCTCACAAACAAAGATATCAAATAATGTCATGTCATTCTAACAACCTTGACACATCAACGTGGCTATTACGAATATAATAAATTAAGTTTATCGAACAAAACACAAAGTCGACATTGTACAAACATTAAGAACTAACGTGCCACCTTCTCTAATCAGGTAAATGGAAAAGATATATCGTAGTTGTGTCTTTCCACAGTTCCATGGAATAATAGATATACATGATTAGTATTTAGTTCATGTTCAAGAATTGTCCGACATGATGATGACGAGGTAGTGGAAGTATTGATCGCGTGTCGATAAGTAGAACTCGGGCGCGGTCGGCAAGCATGGTAACACAAATATCTACCAATTACTTATGGTGCCCTGGTATCTGCGATCTACTGGGTATTGTGGTATAAACTACCGAGCCCACCTGGCAGACCACCCTATATTGGTTATTGCACTAATCGCTAAGTGATTAACTGCTGTACGGAATACCCTCACGTGATCAAGCGGTAATGATCATACTTCAAAATACACTAGTTTGGATGGAACTCTTCAATCAAACTTGAGCCTTCATTAATGTTTGCCTAAGAAATAAAAACATGTTTAAGTATCTTAGAGCGTAAGAATGGATGATTAGTTTTTTGTTGAAAATTAATCCAATTTATTAATTTGTTTTTATTTATTTACAGTACTATATTGACTTTCCATTTTTGAGACATATGTTTCAACTCTATTGGGCCTCAAAGTCCTGTGCTGAGTTGAGACGAATAATAAACTTTTACTAACTAGCATCAAAAATATTTTACAAAATAAAAAACATCATTAAAATAACACATGGCACATCAATAAATAGGACAAACATTTGATAAAATAAATAAATATGAAAGAAACTCAAATATTTAAAAAGTATATCAATCATCATCATCACAATAAACTATAATACTTTAAACCAAAAACCAAAAACCCAAAGCGAAGAATAGTTATAATTACTGAAATTATGACGTACATGTTTGCCTGAATTGTATTTTAAAGTTTTGACCCGCATATAAATATGTACTTAATATTTAGAGTAGAACACATTTTGGATGAATCTTAAACACAGCGCAAGTGTAAACTAGTAAAAGGTAGGTTGTGGATTATACCTACAAATGTTATTCTGTTTACTATTTATGTAAAAATACAAAAAATCTTGTTTATCAACACAGCACAAACACAAGTTGCTTGAACATTGTTAAAAATAGTTGTTGTAGTATTATATATATACATTTTTATGAGTATGTACAAATATAATGAATTTATTCTCATTTTATAGTTATTAATAAAAATATCATGATTTGATGTAACAATTTGTGCTAATGTGCTTATGGAAGTACGAAATCCGGCGCACAAATTTATAACTCTATAAGTTGAGGACTTTATGGAAAAATAATATGCGGTTAGCTTTTATTTCTCTTTTAGAAAAATGAATTCAAAGGGAAACTTCATACGACACCTAACCTACATCGAATGAGGTTAAAATAAAAACATGTACGGGAACCGACAAAAGGATGAACTCTGATAATAGCATCAACTCTCGACCTAACCTTTTTCTGGGTTGAAAAGAATTATTGAGCGAAGGTTCTCTAGCGTGGGCAGGGCACAAACTCGGGGTAAATCTGTGCAAATTAGATCACGGGTGGAGCGGCGGAAATTTATTACCCCGAACTTCAGAACGTTGCCGCATCTGGATTCCAAACAACGAACATTATGCATTCGTGTGCCTCTTGGCTCAAGCTGCAATATGTTTCCGACTAAATTAGATTTATAGTCATGAATCAGACAGACAATGAGATTACATGTACATAAACAATAAATTGGTTTCGTAAAAAAAATATTCTGTATTATATCTAGAATGTCGGCTGTGTGAGTATTATTTCGTTTGACTACGTTTGTTTGGTTTGATTCCTGGCAAAGCCGAAAGTAAATATTTAGTTGTAAATATTTTTCCCAATCAAGGAAAAAATAAGAGTTTAAAAATAGAAATATAATTAAAACTGAAACTGAATCAGGTGCAGAGAACGTTTATGGCAGATATAAAGATTATTGATATCTCAATTAAGAATCTTTTGAAATATTAAGTTAAAAATGAGGATGAATCGGGTTATGGTCCCGTGGCTTACGGACTCGCGGATTATAGATCCGAGGATCGAACCCCGCTTTACAGCAACTTGTTTCACACTTTCGATTAGCAAATTGTTTTCAACTCGTTGAAATTGTCTCGCCAAAGTTAAACTATGTGGGCCAATGGTAAAAACACAAATGTAACTCGTTTGAAAAAAATTACTTTAAAGTAAAAGCGCTAAATCTTTATTGATGTTCGTGAGATTTATATAAATTATTTCACTAACCTATTAAGCAACGCGTAATACTTCTGATTTTTTGTACATTTTCTTACACCAGTTGATTTTATCAAATCAATAATTTATTCTCTTTAACATGTTAAATGTTAATGTCCATCAAAATACTTACAAAATGATGCGCAAAATAAGATTTGATAGCTTACTGTAAGTCTGTACTTACTTAACATTATTTATCTCATTTCCAAGAGTAAAATAATATTGTTTTACTATGTATTGTCGATAATTATCGATCCAGGTCACCTTGTCCTATGGAAAATGAATGGACAATAGCGTACACGGACAATAAGTGTCCCATTTCCCATCGCACCTATGACGGACAGATAATCGCTCGCAGATCCATCATTGCCAGAGCTGGAGGATAATGCATAATACCCAAAGTGGAGCTGATTTCCTGGGAGTGTTGTGCCAATCAATAGACCCGATTTGGCACAATTTAACTTACAGGTGTGCCAAGTTTAGTATATTTTACAAGTACTTATGTAGATTAGATGGCGTCAGACCATTAAAATGTTTTGCTCATGTTGTTTTGGTTAAATGGACATCGCAGACAAATAAGATGTTAATTATGTAAAGGATCTTCGGAAGATATTGTCCAGTGAAATATTTATTCACTAGTATTATAAGTTGAATATTAAAATCGGGAAAATTAAATACAAAAGTAGGTCTCAAACAAACCCCAATTATTATATTTTTAGATGACAATCATATTTCTTTAACATCATATTTCTGTTTTTATTTCTCAGGTGTTATCAGCGACATTTTCACCATGTTTGACTACGAAGCTTAATATTTGATTCCTAATATTTAAATCAAACACAGATTAGAGTCCACATTAAAAAAAAAATTGGTTTGCAAATGCCTTAACAAGGCGATACAATTGTCCGATTTTTGTTTTGAAAAAAATATATTACCATACTAAAATCTCAAAATATTAATTTAAAAAGTTAATCTTTCTATTAATTATTGGAAAGAGAAAAATAAAAAACATACATTTTTAGAGTCAGTACATAGAAAAAATTAGTCATAAAAAAAATGTATTCTCCTCAATAACATGGCTCTTGGAATGAAAACTTAATAAAATTTTGTTTAGTTGTTTACACTTTCAAACCAAATGAAGTTAAGATATATTTTTGAAACTGTATCTTAACACTTTGAGCACCGGCCGAATACACATTGAATTTACTCTGTGCCCGGCCCATTCTTGTGAAATTTTATGCTTTATGAAGGGTTTCTATAAAGTGTCATTATTATGAAAATATTAGGTTCAATCAATTGAGAATTTTAAGACTTATTTGAAATAATTAAATAAGTCATTTTTCTTTGATAGCTTTTCCAACATTGGCCTTATGGAGAGCCACATTGCGCATTGCAATGTTCGCACATATACAGGGCCTCACTCCTTTTTTTGTGCTTTGGATCCCGGAGCCGTGTAAACACGTGATTACAATAACCGCGCGTTGTGTCCCGGTCCCGTTTTTTCACGTGGTTTACCAGCAGCGAAAAAGTACCAATAAAAGTCACAAGATTTCAATAAAATGCGCTTTTTTAGACAGCTGGTAAACCACGTGAAAACGCGGGACCGGGACACAACGCGTGGTTATAAAATCACGTGTTTTCACGGCTCCGGGATACAAAGTGTTAATAATCACCCCAGAACTACATTCGTAATCTCAAAAAATTTAAGTATGCACACGTTCATACTTTTATTTTTTAAATCGTGATTTCATTGGTATTTTAGCAGCAAAAGGAAAATTACTTGTCCAATTCAAGAAACACAATTCGCTTTAAAACTATTTGGAAAATATTAAGTTAGCTCTGTATCACATACCCAAAATATGTATAATATGTCATATTATATTAGATATAAGTACTATTACAAGGGTAAAAATATTTTAGTTTTATCACATTCTTGACCTCATTCAAGTAATACCCATCTACTGTACAGTATAGAGAATGTCCACATAAGGTGCAAAAGAACAATGGAAGTATTGTGGAAAATCGTGTGAAACAGTCGCAATAATTACTAACAATTATTACTTACTGATTCATCACGATTTTAAAGTAGTGATCAATAATTTAAATCTAGTCAGTTCAGTTATTATCTCATTATCGCTATTATTTTATCTAACCGTGCATTAAATTGAGCGAATCTAAAGTAATTAACATGACTGGATTAATCGCAATTAATTAAAAAATATTTACGTACTTTCAACTACATAAAATTAAAGTTTTATATCATGAGATTGCTGCCCTGTATGGTTTAATAAATTAAGTTTTCTACTGCCATACAGGTGGCAGAACTGCATTCGATTATAATAATATAAATAACGTACTCAAACATTCAAGTTTGTAAGTGAAAATTTTTGGTGGAAGTTCATCGTAATTTATTATATTAATAAAAGACGAGTGATACTTTAATCCACCTCTGTCCTCAATCCTTACCTCTGTTTTGTATAAATACATTGAACTCCTTAATAAAGATACCAGTCTCGAAGATGTCGCGAAAGCGATCAATCCTTACCTCTGTTTTGTATAAATACATTGAACTCCTTAGTAAAGATACCAGTCTCGAAGATGTAGCGAAAGCGATGAAACCGGTCACTGGATATTGCAAATTTGTGGATTAAATCACTTTTATTCGTAATGTTTACCAATGACCGTGTTTCTTCGTGGCCGACATCGTCATACCATTTGTTTTGCTTTTGATTGTACATTTATAATATGATTTTTTTTATTTAACTTTTGAGTCAGCACAGTGCTTAATTTAATTGAAAATTAACATGGAGAACTTGCATTGATACAAAACAAACAATCGTCTTTCTTCACTAGGTAGACTCATTACGTCATTACTCATATCTGTTTTGAGGAAGGTAGAAATTTAAGAAAAATATTTAAAGTACAAGTATAGATTATAGTTAAAAACAAGCATCATATAATATAATCTTAATGTCAAAAAAGGTATCTATAATTACAAAAATAAATAAGAGAAACTTGCATCGTAAAATACAGCTATCTAACAAGATTACATCTGTTGATGGCCTAGTTGTACCAAAATTTTAAAATTTATGGACAACGTACGTTGAATTATATTGTTCTAAAAATATTTCATGTGTTGCCACTTGACTTGAAAACATGTCATAATAAAAATGAAATTATGTTTTTATTACAAAAGTGTTTAGTAGACACTGTAGAAAGAACGTTCCTATAATGATTTTTTTTATAAAATATTCTACAACTCAGTATTTTTGTCTCTCATTGAAAACATTATTGTTATTTTCTAAGGTTAACCTTTTTTTATTTCTTTCTTATTTTATTCACTTTTTTTTGGTCTTAATTTTAATGGGTACTTTTAATTTTTTTACTATTTATTTTTTTTTGTAGAAATAAATTGAAATTTTCAATTTACTTTGTTTTATTTTTTATCTTGTTTTCATTACATTTATGAGCACACACTAATTATATATTCTATGTTAAAAATGTATTTAAGTAAATTAAATGTTAAACGTTAGCTGTGGGAATTTTTTATAGCTAAATAAAATTTACAAAAATAAAACGAAATCAACACGTGTGTTTTTAGAGGAAGGTCCATTTCAGACGGTTTATACAAACCCATAAGGTACGTAAAATTACCTTGGGTGGATTGATTTTTAATATTTTTTTATTTATTTAGTGGCAGGCAAATACACTAACCAGAACACCATGAGGCCGACAAATCTCTATCATATTTTCTTTTGTGGGATTTTACATGTTAGTAGCCGCTAAATTTATGAAAACAATGCATCAAAAAAATCCATCCATACTAATTTTCCCTTGTCGTGTGGATTTTTACGACCGGTGTGAAATAAGCCGAACGATCATTGTACTTATAAAATCCGGTTTTTCATTAATTTAAACACAATCCTTGACCACGAGTTTCTTCAAAAGATAAAAAAACAGGAAACATCCAAAAAATATTTCCATAAATTTCGTATAAGTATCGGAAAACCAGCTATTTATAAGTAGTTTTTTTAATGTGTTATTTTTATTCCTTAAACAAGTCGACTCATTTCAGTACTAATTATTGATTGAAATAAAAAATAGGTACCTAGACAGTGTTCCTAAATTTCAATATTACTATTGCTTACCTGAGAATCTTTTTTATCATTGGATTGTGGTATAAAAATAGTCATTATTATATAAAATGCACATTGTTCATATTTTCGGAAAGTTGATAAAATGTGTTTTTTGTATGCCATTTTAATAAATCATAAAGTATTGTTTTGAAAATAATAAAGTTTTGTTTTTTTTATTAATTTCACCCAGTTAACACTTAATAATAATAATTATAATAATAATAATGTTTGGATAATTTATATGGCGCCGTTTTTGTGAAAATCACCTCAAGGGACATAAAGTAATTTATATTCCAGTATCTTTTAATTTATAATTCAGTATTCCTACTTTTTTGAAATAATTAAAGCAACCCGTTTTTTACATTTTTGTTTATTTTCCGATAATTTTAAGCCCATTTTTGTTCAAAAATGTCGTTCTTAGACGGATGATCTAATTTTCTGAATTTGAAATTAAAAAATGTAAATAAAACAAAGGCAATGTCTCAGTGTATTTTAGAATAGAAAAATAAAACAAAGATTTTGTTTGATCCATTATACGTATTATAGGCCATTTGATGACATTTATTGGTGTACTTTTATCATATGGATTTGTTTCGTTTTTATGTTCGAAACTTCTATAAACTACATAAATGAGCCCAGTCCCACTCAGAACAGCCGGTCGAGGTGAATTTTGTCCATAATTGAATAAAAAAATATTTTAAACATGATAATTTAGAAATGCACAAAATACATTAATCAGATAATATAAAGACTTCTTAAGTATGAAATTAATTGCAACACAGAGCGATAACATTTTTAAGCAGGTTATATAGAAATCTAGGCATTTACAGGGCTTACGACCTGTCATTGGCGGGTTCAATTTTTTAAATCCGGCCTTTTATAGAAACATTTACACATATTAAAATATTATTTTTATAAGTGTTTAATATATATTTCTATTTATCTTTGTCTTTCTCAGGATTTTTTTTTTACAAAAATGTTACAATTAGGATTTTTTTTGTCAGTGGTTTTTTTAAATTTTTTATTTGAATCGTATTATTAGTGATATGATTTTTTGAAGTTTTGTGATTTTGAAATTACTCCGCCGGTGACGTCATAAGTTATTTTCGGTGAGTTCTGCTGGATTGGTGAATAGGCTTCTCGTAAACCGGAAATCTATCACACCACTATCCTTGATTCGAAAGAACTAGTGATGTCATTCAAAGTAGTTCATTTTATTATTTTTTTCATACATTTTAGAGAAACTTATGTTTACAAATAAACGCTTTAATTTTTACCGCGCGTAAGAAAGCATTTTTAATATCTAATTTCCCATAGCCCTAAACTATCTCCGGCGGCCTCCGTGGTGTAGTGGTCAAGACGCTTGACTCACGCACGGAAGGTTCCGGGTTCGATTCCGGTGAGAACACAAAAATTAAAATGTGATTTTTCTCAAGCCTGGGTGCTCTGTGATGTAATTCACCACTGTAATTAGGCCTCCAGGCCTGTTGTGGTGCAAAAAAAATGTAAAAAATGTAAAAAATGTATCTCATTATTTGTCCCTTGATCGTAATAATGTATTGTGTCTTAACAAACATATTTGCTGTTTATTCTGTGTTTTGGTAACTCCTAGGAATGGAATGTATTACATTAATTTTAATTATATCTATGTTTTATTTTATGATTAATAAATAGAAGACAAGCAGGATAAAATTTACATAGAAATATATGTATGTGTTATAAGGGTGTGTATGTATGTGTGTATATATGTATGTATGTGTGCGTGTGTATATATGTATGTAAGTGTACATGTATACATGTATGTATGTGTATATGTATATATGTATGTATGTATGTATGTATATGTGAGTATGTGTATATGTATGTATGTATATATGCATGTACATGTGTGTATGCATGTGTATGTATGTATGTATGTTTACAAGGGTGCACACGTTTGTGTATGTATATGGAGATATATAAATAAACATATATGTTAGTCTTCCTTAGCACAAATATTCTCCTACTAGGCATTAATTTATTATTAACGTTTACGCTTGATTTACTGCAAAAATATACATATTTTAAATGTTAACTTAACTGATCCCTACAATTTTGTACGTTGCATTGTGAGAAGGAAAACCCGTATTGTTTATTAATGGTAGTATATTAAGTATCTTTTTCACAATCAAACTGCTATGCAAACAAGTCTATCGAAAAAGTTGCGAGAGAAAAAACAATAAAGTGGTATCTCACAAGTATCACTTACACCCCCAACTAATGCTGATGGAAGCAGATTGCTGTAAATACAGCGTGATAATTGCATTCATCTCATCGGGGGTTTGGGTTTAGCCAGTCCGAAAAAACTAACTCGATTCGTTAGTTATGCCTCTTTACCATTCGGCAGTTTAATAAAACCTAGGCTTCTCAAAATTCATGAGAGTTATAACAAAAAAATATTGTCCGTACAATTTTTTTATCATAAATGGTATATTTTCTAATTTATATTAATGCCTATTTTAAAAAAAAATGACTTGAAATATTTATTTTCACTATTTTATTTGTTTTTTGAAAAAAGAAATATTTGCGTTCTTATGATATACCGAAATATTTTATTTTGAGGGCCATTTCCGATGAGTTGTAAATGACTCACTAGAATCTAGTTGGGTAGAGTGGGATTCGAACCACGGACCTTTAATCCATGAGTCCGAGACACTAGCCACGGGACGACAACCTGATCGAAAATATATAATATTTCATAGTCCCCGCACTGGTACCTGAAGCGTAAGACAGATTTTTTTACAGTTATTTTACAAAAAAAATCAGATACGCTACGATTGGTGTACTTATGCAGTGTCCCATTTACTATTAGGTTCGGAAAAGGTAATGATGATGTAGCCTACTTATTGAGTTTTTTTTATCGTAATATTTTATTGTTTTTTAATTTAAACGTTTGATTCTCATCAATGTTGATTTAATACGAATTTTCTAATACACCTACTTTTCGTCATATAATTAAATCGGTTAGTAAATATATTATTTACGTTAAAACATTAAAAAATATATTTTTTATTCTAATGCATTTTAGTCAAATATGCATTTAATATTTTATATAAACATATCTTTATTAAAAACCGTAAAAAAAGGTATGTGTGTACTAGCATTATGAAACATGCAAAGTTGAGAACCAGTAATTTATAGTTCACCCTATTGGTTTCCATTTATTACATCTCCCCAAAGAGAAACAAATCAATAAAAACTACAAACTCTTTACCATACGGAATACATATTTTATTATTCATGGTTCATTAGGAATTCAGTTGAATTATTGCAAACTTTAAAGGGGATATTTCTCTATAAGCAAATACGATATTTTAATGGTAAAGTTTTACATTTCCTAAACAAAACTGCAGTTCAATTAGATTCTTGAAATAAAACGTTATGTTTCAAATATTATGTACGAAATATGTCAAATATGTACGAAATAAGTACGTAGGTAATATATATTACCTGTATCAATCCAATTTATTTATTTACACTTACAGATTACTACAGATTGCGGATATTCCTACTCACCCAAACCGTTCAATTTGAGATAATAGGTGGTAAATATAAACTTAACATATAATGTAACGTAATTATTTCATTTTCTTTGTATACACTTTGTATTATAGAATTAATTTCTTCCTCCATAATCAATCAGATTAATATAACTTCCATTGACATGAATTTTTTATGAATTTATCATACGAGTACTTGTTTTATGCAATTTGAAACGCCTAGATTTTTTTTAAATACCTTAAAAAACTCAAAACAAGTTAAGACAGAGCGAGGAATAAAATATAAAAATTAATTCCGAAAGTATGTCGCATTTTCACTGTTAACAATATAAAACTAAAATGTTAATTAACATATTACAACAGAGATGAAGAACATTTAAGAGAAGGCTGTCAATGGCTGGTTTAAGTGGCCACTTTACACACTGTGTAACATTCACCATTCTGCCCATATTTGAATATCTATATTCCTTCGATTCTTTCATCTGTTGATGTTTGTGAAGTCAAAGAGCTGAAACCTTTATTTATGCGGGTGAGATTCATCTAATTTAATTATTTCACCTACATACTAGGCAAAGTCCGAGACACTAGCCACAGGACCACAGCCCGATATACCCGTACAAAGGGTTTCCTTGTTTGAAGAAATAAAGTTGGCATGATGAATATCGTCAAAATAATGAGAGGTGACGCTCCTAACATAAAATCAAACTTTAGCGCCTAATAAACGCGTTAAAAGCAGTTAAAAAGGTGAACGTTTTAAGTAGTCAGTAAAATCTTAACCCCCTTTACCCTTATTGCCGCAATCCATTAACATTGTATGAATGTATGCGCAAACAGGGATGCGGTATGGGCTAATAATTTATTCAGAAGGGTGTCTCGGGCGCTCGGGTGATCGGGTCCCTCGCGCTGTAGCTTGAGAGCTTTAGGTCGGATTAGCAGCCCATACTGGCGCTTTAACAGCCCACTTGCTACCAATTGGCATAAAATTCTCTTAAAGCTCTTTCCTCCTCGCTTGCATATTTACTGCCAATTTCTGCACACTTGCTAGACTGAAACGTTTCTGTAGTTATTCCGTCTCACATGACTTGTGTCTCAGTTTAAAAAACTCGCGCCTTAAAGTTTATTGTGACTGAAAGATCAAGTAACACATTTTAAAATACAGATATTGGCGTTCTTAGGATATACCTACCTTAATTTTTTAAATTTGGACTATTTTCTATTTGTAGTAAATAACTGCATTAGAAAATATGTTTATTATATGTTATCGATAATACTTTCTTCATTCTGATATAAAAATAATATAATGTAGAGTAATCATTAGTACTTCGGTTTTAAAAGTACGAATTTTCTTAAATTTTTATGAAAAAGCACTGTCCTTATTAATTCAAATTCAAATTTCATATTCGAAGAAATACTTCTTAGAATAACTTTAACCACCCTGAAGTCCAGTGGAATATTAACATACTTTTTAACTCTTAGAATACTGTGCTAAGATAATCTTTTCAAAACGACGCTGTAACGCCGTGTTACATTCTCAAATGATTTACATTAAGCAAAAGGCGAAATAATTTCATAACAGGTACTACTTACGTCGCGAATCCTGTACAATAGGATCACACTCATAGCGGTGTGATCACAGCAGATAACGAGAGGATGAAAGGCGAGTTTTTGGCGCCTCAAAACCAAAAACAACCAGCTAAGGTAAGGTAACCCCGACAGAAAAATCCACCAGAGAAGGCAACGGGAAACCACTCTGGTCATCTTTGCCTAGGAATCACTACGGCGAGTACATCAATAAGCAGTCGTCCCGGCTGCGAAATATAAAAGTAGCGCAGGACAGATACAAATGCTTTCGCTGTAGTGATCGCCAACCTTGGGGGGACCCGGCAAGGCACTAGAAGAAGAAGAAGAAGACTGGTACTCAAAAACAAAAACTTTACTAAAAAAACAAACAAGCAAACCATTACTCCGTTTTCCGTAGGGGTAGGCAGAGAGAATAGAACGACACATCACTATATCTTTGCACAGAGATCTCGCTTCCTCTACATTCATACATTAATTATGTTTAATGATCTATTTTCAATTATTTATAAATACAAAAATATGATTTAAGCCATTTATAGCGTAATACTAAATTAAATAATATCAAGTCGTGTATTTATTATCGACATGTGACATCATAGCCGCACAGTTAAAATTATCATCTTCACTTTATCTAAGTAAAAAAAATATCAAGGTTTAAATTTTAATTATTTATTTGTTTTAGTATGATTATATTTTACATTCTCGTTCATACTTAAATCTATTTCAATGCATAAATAATACAACGATTTCACTGTTATTAACTCGCTTACGTCCTTATTATGAAAAATGTTCAGGAGAAAGCTTTTGTTCCCCTTCGTGCATTGTTTGCAAATACAAACAGGTTGATAAAAAACGTAATAAACTAAAAACACTTTGAATGGCAGAGATTAAAACTTATTGGGAACGTTCACAGCCCATTACATCGCCACGGGGAGCAAGAATATTTCTCTTCGCAGACAATGACGTATTAAGTTGATGACATTTCTCCTGTCGGCACCGGGGAGTTTAGCGATACACTGTGTGTTCATTCGGTGTCAGTCGAAGCGCCATATGGCCAAAGCTTTTTAGGAGCCGAGCGTGAAATAGCCCCGACCTCCCGAACCGATCTCGTGGAACAAGTGGTGTTTTCCTGAAGTACCGTGATGGATGTTGCTCGTGACATTATATGCTGGAGGGTGAATCTAAATTTTCTGACTCCTAATCCTAAGCACGGTAGATACTGAGTACTAGTGATATAATAATTGGCGTTAGCATCGTGAATTTGTGATGAATTAATAATTGCAATAGCAATTTTAAAAAAAACAACGTAAAATAAATTAAGTCTTTTTCTACCCATGACAAACACTTTACTATAAATATTATAATACACAATTATTTAACTCGAATCTAGCTCTTAAATTCATTAACCTACCTAACTATCGTACCTCATAACGTACACATCTCATAACTGTATTCATTTACCTCCTGTGCACCCTCCCAAATTCGGATTGAGGTATATCCTTTACATTGTTTATACTCATTATAACCTTATCACTATTCAATTTAAATCAACTTCTATCCAGTTAATAAATAAATATCATATCCTGAAACTGTTCCTCGATAACCATGACTTCTGCTAGAGTTACAATTATGTTTAATTGTCCCTCAAGGTTTCCGAGATTTTTCCACTACATGTTATGTTTGTATTGAATTGTATGCTTATTTACTCGTATTCCCGATTGTGTCCCAGAATAAGTTTGCAAACTCATGAGAGCACAATAATTATGTCAAGTGCATATTTTCCGTTTGAAAAAATTTGCCTCTTTTTCTTAAAAAGTTATATTTGTATTATTATGATTTACCCAAATATTTCAATTTTCGGACCATTTCATTTGAGTCATAAATAGACATCAGATTTTGTATATTTGCATATGAAACTGCGTACCTATCATCCACTTTTCGTGACGTTATAACATATAATATAATTATTTCATTTAGGCAAAGTAGATATTTCAGCATAAAAGGCACAGATTTTCTTGCAGGACCTTTTAGCTCTATGTATAACAAAATACAACATTACGAAATTTCGTTGTCAAAGAAAATTTCTGTAAACTCTTTAACTGGGGGAAAAAAATCAGAACACATTATAGTGAAATGCCCGAAGTGATTAAAATGCCGGTAACAGGACACCTACACTGTGAACTATTTCATTGTCTTTAGGCTGGCACCTCAAACTGATCTCATCACTATTCATTTACGTAAAAGATAACCCAACCAATAGGTGTAATTATTCAATACCTTATGCACCATCGAATGCGGAAAGGGGTATGAGTATGATAACTTGTCCCTTTAATGTACATAAACTATAAAAAAAGTTACCATACCATTGTGATTAGTATTTGATTTTTTTGCATATTTGCATGGACATTTTAGTATTTTGATTATGCAAATTCGATGTCCAGTCATAAATAGTCATTTTTAAAATGGGAATTAAGTTTTGGTAGAGCGGGGTTCGAACCTCGGACCTTCTAGTCCGGAGTCCGTGACACTACCACGGGACCGCAACCCATCTCAATAGTTTGCCAAAGAAATCTAATAAAGTTCTGTAAATTATTTAGCTTATTTTTTACTGCCAAATGGTTTAACCGACTTTGAAATCAACCAGAAAGAGAGCGACAAAACTGGTAATTAATTTGATTATTATTTTATATAATAAAGAAATATTCAAATCTCACTATTTCATCATACTTAATACTCGCATTTAACACACTCATACAGTAATTTAGCAAAACTATATGGCAACATACAAAACTGGAACTAGAAATCATGACTATTGATTTAATAGCATCCATTAAAAATACTGAAATAATGTCCCATAATTATTAGAACTAGCAAAAGGGTCGTAAATTCTTCAAAACTAAATTATTGTATTTAGAATAGCAATACAAATAGCATCACATGCTTAACAAATTAATTTCGCATGCTAATGAAATATAGCAATAATTTCTCACTACTAAGTACTGCGTAGTACGGTAGGTATGAGAAGTAATGAATTGAAATGCGTCTACCATTGTAATGTGTCTACACTATCCCCACATGGCGACAAAACGCGCGATGGTCACGGTAATCCGGACCGTTCTGCTTTAGGGGGATCGTTTGTATGTGTATCTACCTTTAATCGCCGAATGGCTTTCGAGTGTTTTAAACAACACAGTATTTTACTACAAAGAAATTGAGTTTCATTATGGAAAGTACACTGTAATGACAGTCTTTATAAAACCCCTCTCGGTATTTAGTCTTGAATTATTGCTATCTACAAACACTATTGATTTTTGTAAGTGCATGCATGTGTTGAACTTTTTTAGTCACAGGTACATAGGTATAGTTTGTGCTTTTTAAATTTCACGAAAAAACATAATACCCACATGCATATTTTTTTGTACATTTTTTTAAGAAAATATTCAATAATTGATCTGAAATTAGATATGAAATATGCTTACAGTGAATAACTTTGGAGATTAATAAATTACGCTTTCACGGTTTACGAATGCATATTTTTACAATAAACCATTTTAAACCATTAAACCAATAAGCCATTTTACACTCATAGTCGAATCTTAAATTTTATTATTTAAACTAAAACTAATATTTCAATTGAGAGAAATCGGGAATTCGTGTAATCGTTGAACTGTTCGTGTTGTTTATTTCCCACCGTAAAAAAAACATGTCATCAAAATTACGTAATTTTTTTCAAAATTTATTCATTAATTAGTAGGAATCTGAAAACAAAATTTTTTGAGAAAAATTGGCTTATAAATTTTGAACGTTAGAAAAAATGAACGCCTTTTGTACAATTTAAAAAAAATCAAGATTGAGGAAACCGAAAATATAATATTAAGTGCATACATAAAATTATAAATATTTGATTAAGTTTATCTTTAAACCCAATTTCAAATACGTTTTCATAAAGATTTTCCTGTGTTTTGACCTTGCCAAAATTAAGATCATTCGGTAGGTACTTCAATAGTGTTAGCAAAACCGTATCCTATATTTCGCAGTTTACATTAAATTTTCATGGATGAAATCCATTTGAAATAAGACACAATATCGTTTAAAAAAAATCATTGGTAATATTATCTTATGCCATAAAGAAAACAAAGCCCACAGTAAATTATATAAAAGGAATTGAAAGGTAGAACGTTTTGATAAGTCGGGCTTATATCGCACTACGCGTCCAACTGAAAGGATTCTCGAACAAGTGAATCGATCAACGGACAACAAAGTATTGTGCCAATCAGCAGCTTCAGCGTGTAGGTGCTTTTAACAGGTCTATCGAACCGGAATAAACCCTTAAAGTGTCCCAGCCAAACGGAGGGTAACGTGTTTGTCACTTCACCCTAATACGGCAAATAATAAATCCTAAAAGAGTTGATTTAATACTATACAGACTAAATATCTTTACTGCAGACTAGGGGAGTTTGGCAATTGATTTTATTACCATTTCACTTAAAAGTATTCAAAATTAAATGCGGTAATAATATATTGGCAATTGTCCATATTCACGTCATTTATGAATTGTAATAATATGCCAACAAGTTATAATCTCTATCAATGCAAGATAAATCAAATCTTCAAAATTTTTCAGTTAGTCATTTTACATATGTTTGGATTTACTTTTTAAACCGAGAATTTTACACAGCCATTTTTATATTATGTTAGTAAATATTTCATTATACTAAATAAAGAAAAAAAACCTTGATTTAAAAGCCCTCTTTACTGAGATAACCAGTTTTAAGGAGCAATATACCTACAGTGTTCAAAATATAATTTTCATTGTTCACATGTCACACAAATATATTTTTTTATTTCTTCTATGCTACGTAATATGCTTTATATTTATTACGTAGCAGTTATGAAAAAAAGACAAACAAACCATCACGCCGTTTCCCCATAGGGGTAGGCAGAGAGGATAGAACTCCACATCACTTTGATTTATTTTTTTATTATGAATTTTTTATCTGTCGACTTAATTTTTCAGGGATGCACATTACAAAACAATTTACAAGAGAAATAATTATTGGATCTTTGACCAAGTTTTAGTGCTAGATAGGAACAATTATGGTAATTAAATGATACCGATATATTAAGCAGTTTTTACAAATGACAAATCCCTCAAATTTACAATTATCGTTAAATTTACAATATTCCAAAATGTATTGTTGACTATCTGGCGAAAAGTAAGAAAAGTGCGTTTCTATACTTCTAGACTTTCCAAATTATGATTTTCCATAAAAACGATTACTTGTTATCTTCCGTCTTATTAACCCAGAAGATTATCATTGAAATATTTTTACTGAATGTCAAAATTAATGAAAGCTTTTAAGATAAAAAGATCTCAACACAGACGAAGAAAATTCATTTGAGAAGAGAATGTCTAATATTGGCCGGTTGACAGATTACGTAACATCCACCATTTATTATATGCTGTGAAATTAGTAACACGGCATGATCACTTCAATCTACCAACAAGAAGTCACTAACCCAACATTCCACACATAAAATTATTTTTATTCGTATTTTTTAAGATCTATCAATCTCGACCGGCATTCTATGATGTATCTACTGAGACCTGAACACACAAAAACCATTGTAAACACGTTTTAATTTATCTACCTACGATACATTTCACATGATCACCGATGTACAATGTAAGGTTTACGCTACCGGATCAAAAACTCAGAAACGTATAAAACATATTTCGGTGTTCTAAACGTCATTGTTGAAGTTAATACGTACATAATATATTATGTTTTATTATGTTTACATAACAGTGTTTAGGTACAGCATATAAGACGGGCGATATTCGTGCGTTTCTCGAAAAGTAGAGCGAGGGTGCGTTGTGGCGCACTCTACTTGATTACTACCCCCTCTCCATACCCAACCCTCCCTCAATATTCTTCTCCATCTACCGTCTCTTTCACCTTCATCTCTGGCACATCTCCCTCCCTCTCTAGAGCCTCCCTTGCATCCATAAGGCTTCTTATATCTGTAATCAAAAGCAGTCCCGTCCTTCTTTTATTATCGCCTCAATGCATAATTTATATTCTTTACATTTGATTTTAATTAAAAATAAAAACGGAGAAGAAGAATGATCTGAAATTACGAAGCATTTGCATCTTTGGTTTTTTTTTTTTAAATAATCACTAAAAAAAATTTGAATACTTACATTACAATGACAAAAAAATTGCCATTCCTTATTGTAATTATCAAATTTATCATTTATTTACATACTAGTGGTCATTCCTTTTTTTAAGTAATATGTAGTACCATAATTATTTAAAAAAACTGTTATATCAATTCTTGTTTTTTAACTGTTTGTTATTGCTACACTTACGATGAAATAATTATTGAAATTTCGATTTTTCATAGATAATTTTAAATTTTATTTTTTAATGAAAAAGTTCGTTTTAAGCAACCTCGTTTGGTATTTATACGAGTAGGTTCCAGAGGTGTATCGTCAATATAAGCTATTATGCGCAGCATACCATTATATTCGATTATCGACAGTAATATTTTATAGTAGTTATATTTATTCAAAAATTAACATTAAAAATTACCGTCATTGTTTATAGGTAGTCAGATAGCGGAAGGGACCATCTGTATTTTTTCTGTTTTTTAGTTTTCAAAAGTTTTAATTAATATTTCAGTAAATACCAAAACATAGAAAAAAACAGTATCACTTAGAATGGTAATTTATTATTGAAACACAATACTAAAATATAAATTGAGTCGCATTTCATATCGCCTCCTCTGCCATCTCGTCGCTTTAGTTCGTTTTTCTCCAACATACCGTTTTGAACGAAAGGAAGTTATGTGTGCAGGAGTTCTAAAAAGCCTTTATTTATAATATTCAAATAAAAAACATATTTTGAAAAAAATGTTTAAGGGGTTTTTAACGAATTTTGTCTTGAGTTGTGGTCATTATTTCTGCCTATTTATTAAAAAAAATATTTTTAGCTCTATTTCTGCAGATTTGTGTTTTGGTCTGTTGAACAAAAACGAACTGAAGCGACGATCTGACTACCAATATATTCCGACAAAAGTTAATATAAATATCAATAAGCACGCCCAGTCCGTTCTCAGTAAATAAAGAAACTAGCAGACTACTTCAGCTTTTTTTTTCAAAAAAAATATGTATACCGTATTTAAATTCGTAAAACCCAGACGCCGTTATTTTCACCTTAAGTAAACTTGCAGATTACGATACTATTTGAAGATTGTCCATTTGAAAAATAGTATTTCAGACGTGATTTCCTAAGGCCTATTTTTCTTTAATATTATTCCGTTGATATTATTCCGTTGGACATGTGGCGCTCGACGCGGTCCTTTTTAGCATTAATTTCTAGAAGAAGTCGGCGCTAAGCTTCGTATTGACATTTCAATCATAATGAAAATTTAAAACTTTTCAACCATGTTCATTTATCTACTGAATGCCATTGCGTTATTTTGTAGTACATTTTTAGGTTAGTGTTGTATTAAACTAGTGTAGAATATAGCTAAATATATCGCGAAATTAATAACAATTGGGGTTTGAGCTGATTTTTTAGGTTATTGGTAACAATATTTTGATGTCAACAGCTGAAGCAGAGATATTATAATCTGTGAAGATGATGTTCTCAAAACTACAGAAAAATAGACATTTATATATTACTTATATTCACCTATATGCAGGTACAAATTTGTGAACTCTTTTTTTTATAAATCTCTAAAAAAAATCATTGCTCATCACTGTTAGGTATTATACTTAGTCTCTATTGTTTACAGATCATTTTTAATATTCAAATAAATAGTTTTTTAGTAGACTGTAGGTAATATTAATTGTTGAAATACTAATATTTGCATTAAAAACATTGCGCGGTTAAAGGACAATAAATGCGAGGTAATAATAAGGAAATAGTTATAATATTTATTCTACTAAGTACTGAGCTGAAAAAATTGATATTATCTTATATTTCGATAGTTTGATCGCATAAACCATTGGCCTTTTATTTACTAGTCTCATAAATTTTTTATTTGATCCAATAGAAAACCTAGGTGATAATTTTAATATCGTATTTATGGTTGCAATAATCGTTTCATAATAATATCTTTTCAACCATGTTAATTTATTTGAAGTGTGGTATTATTAATACCAAGGTCTTGTATTAATGATAATGACCAAAACCTTTACATAAATTTTCAAAAAAAGGAAGTCAAAAGAATTACCATAAATTATTTTTTAATATTTATAGATTACAATAGAGATAAATAATTTTTTAGAGAAGGAAATATAGAAGTCCTGGCATCTACAGGGCTTATGACCTGTCATTAGCTGGTTTAAGTGGCCACTTTACACACTGTGTAACATTCACCATTCTGCCCATATTTGAACATCTATTCCTTAAATTCTTTCACCTGTTGATGTTTGTGTAATTTGATAATATAAACAGCTCCCCAGGGAGTTGAATCCAGTCCTTGTCTTCAAAATTTTGGACAAACTCAAAATATTGTTGATATTTTTTAATACTTTCCACAAGCTGTATAACGTAAAAGTATTGATTTTTTAAATGTTTTAACTCAGCGTTACGAACACGGTGGACTAAGAAACATAATATATTACTGTGGCATTTTTTTTTGTTGTATGCACCAAAAACAATTACTTATCAATCTGACTTTTGACATGATAAAGAAATGGCATAAAATTAATTCAAATAAATTATCAGTTTTTCAATCAACTGTTTTTTGATGGCGCGTTTCGAAGAAAATTTTATTTATTTTTAGTAAGAGGAATTATAATACATCAATACTGAAAATTGATTCGATTTTGATCCAGTTTGATTAAAAATTTAAGAAAAATTATTCGCATACTTAAGATTTTGCGAATATATGAATTACATATTTTGTTCCGTACTCAAAATATGACATGGAATCTTGCAAATGTGAAATTTCTTAGTAGAGAGCTTTTTTGTAATTTAAATTAGTGTGAATTATACGACTTGTGTTTGAAAAATTTAAATCAAAGTACGTTATTTTTTTATTTATTTTTGGAGCACAACTAACCAAGAGGCTAAATTATAGTGATAAATTACAGCACAGAACACCCAGGTTTAAGAAAACTTTACATTGTAATTATTTTTATTATCGTCAATATTTACATTTCAATAACTATGAAGAAGCTGCCGTACATCACAAAATCGATACCTTACAATCTAGAAGAATCACCAATTATACCGTCTTCCTTTACAAAATATGCAATAACAACTTAGATTGCCCTCAACTGCTTGTGAAAATTAAAACTCGTTTCCCTCAACGTACAACTCGGCTGCAACAATTATTTCATGTTGGTATTTCAAGCACGAATAATAATAAGAATGCTTCTTTGCCCAGAATTGAAAAATAATTATAACACAACAATGTTTGAGTATGTCCAAATGCTTGCAGACTGAACATGGGCAGAATGGTAAATGTTACACAGTGTTTAAAGTGGCCACTTAAACCAGCCAATGACAGGTCATGGGCCCCGTAAATGGCTAGACTTCCATATTCCCTTCTCAAAGATGTTTTCCCTCTCTGTTGAAATAAATTTAAATTTTAACACGTTTTTTGCTGAAATAGGTATATATTTCCTCACTTTAAACAAATTTAAAGAAAATGCTAGAACCCTAATTAGAAATAATAATTATAATTTAATCTAACTGTACCTACCTAATATTTTTTTTGTACACTTCAATATTGTAATTATTTTCTCTTGTTTGAAAGAAGAAAGAAGGGATGACTGATAGCTTCGTATGGATCTGCCGGCGAAAGGATTTTTAAGTCCGAGTAAACAAAAAAAAATCTTTTATTTTTTTACTATTTTATTATTATTATAATATTTCATTTATTTTTTACGTGTGGAATGATGCGGAGTGGCTATTTCCACGTACGCTTTTTTTCTTCTTTTTTTGACATTGTATTTAGTAATGTATAGAAAACTACAATTGGCCTATAATTTAGGTTTATATATAAATATTAATTTTTTTGTTGTAATGGCTGTTGTTTTCTTTCAATAAATAAATTATTGTAAATAAGTTTACGGTAAGCCGTGAATCGAACCTGGAACCGTCCGTACGTGAGACAAGTGTCTTACCTGGCCGCCATGCCATGTCAGTGTGATTTATCGATCTACTGATCATTGGACCCTGCTATTTTCATCAATCAGAATTACTAATCAACTAAGAAGTCACAACTCGACTCCGGTGAACTTTGTTTAAAAAATAAAAAAAACGAAAACGCATTGCTTTATAACTTTGCTTTGTTAACTCCAATAATTATAATAATGGGCCAATTTATTTGGCGCCGTTTTGTGAAAAATCACCTCAGTGGTACTAGTACTAGATTTAGGGAGACTATGAAGCTTTTCCCGCCCATTCCGTGTGCCTTCATGGCGAATGGCGGCCATTATAGTCCCTCCCTGCTCCCCACCCCTCCCGCGACCCACGCTGTCATCCACCTCGCCGCCCAAAGCCAAATCGGCCGGCGCAGATTTCTTCCCGCATCAAATATACATCATAATGGTCTCTTAAATTTTAACGGCCAAACTTAAAGGTAAACAATGCCAAAGTGCAACGAGACTAGGGATTAAAGGTTCATTTCCCTAAAAGATAAAATTAAAAGAGAATTTGTACCTGATTTATTTGCGCAAAGTTTAAAGTACTATTTTATTTATTTAATACGTTGCATAAGATATAAGTATTACAAATAAAGCGCTTTTGGATATATTATGTAAAAATACTTGGGTACACAATATAAAATCAACAAAGATGTATAATACTAGTAAAATAATGTATTAATAAAATGTTTATTTTAGGCTCTGAAAAACTTTTTTACTTTACATTTATTGACAACCGACCGGGTTTTGTCATAACCGGCATCATTTGTTTAGAAGCTAACCTTTTTTCATTATTATCGATACCCGAGGTTCTGTCAATTCATTATTATTTATCATCATTCCATGTCCGCTCCCTAGTTTGAGCATATGGTATCCACAAAGAGCCTCCATGCATCTCTATCGGCTGCCAACTCCTTTACGTCCTCTCAAGTCAGGTTCTCGTCTCTAAGTTCTGAAATAAACTGCCGATGAACAGTCAGCAGTGGACGTCCAGGACGTCGAGAACCTGATGCCTTGTAAAGTGGGCAAGCGTGGTTAAGGCTCTCAGAAGTCATCCGCAGTATTATGGTCTAGCCAACCGTATCGCCTCCGATTGACTACAGTTGTCACCGGAGTTTGCTGCGTTCGTTCTATTACTACTTCATTCCTCACAAAGTCAAACCACCGCACACCCAAGATTCTTCTGACACACCTATTCTCAAAACTACTGATAATAATATAGGTAAAATATTATCAAATTGTTAAGATAAAGATGATAAATTAAATCATTTGGGAATTTATAAATTAAATAGATTAAATTGCCCAAATTTCTTTATTGGAAAAACTTCACGTAAATTTAAAGTTAGAATCAAAGAACATATAAGATGTCTCAGTAATAATCATTTTTCAATTTTTACATATCATCTTATATCCGACAACCATGATTTTAATCAAGAAACGGGTGTAGAAAATTTGCATGTTAATAAAAATGGTTTTCGTTTGGACAATTTAGAACGATTAGAAATTAGTAAAGCCACTAATCAAAAACTTCAAATAATAAATTAAATTTAACTTCGAGTCCTCTTTTAAAAATATTCCCGTTATGATTCATTTTATCTTCTTTCTCTCTCTTTCTTTCATTTTTCTGTCTCTTTCATACAATATTTTATAATGTAAATAGCAACGCGAGTAATTATAAGTAAGTTTAATTACTGACGATGAGGTAGTAACCTCGAAACCGGTTGAAGTATAACTCTAAATTAAAGTGGTTTATACAAATTTATAAACATTTGAGTCTAACAGTATTAAACCTTAATCCACATTGTGATGTACAATAAATCTTGGCAATGGTTGACTAAACTTGTAATTTGCGTTAAATTTAATAAAAGTCCGATATTTTAAGATCATTTAAAAAAAAGTGTAGACAGCTCGAAGTTTGTTATACCTACTATTCATAACTGAGAACTTATGGTATTTTCATACAGGAGTCAGACCCTATAGTTGTTTTTTTTTTTTTATCTTTTACCTGTTTATTTTTTCCATTATTTAATCATTTTTATCATTTTCCAACCACTTTTTTTATTTTATCGATATTTAATTACACTTGTTATCTTAACTGTTACGTTAATCATAAATATTAAATTATTATTATTATTGTTTTATTATTGTGCCTTACATCATATCTGTAAAAAAATCCCAAGGTAGTGTGATATAATAGAGTGTGTAAAGTGATTATGTAGCCAATGTCTATACATACATATTTTTGTCTTGAGTTATTTCCCGTCTCGGTTAGGATATATATTAAAAAAATACACCACAACAGGCCGGAAGGCCCAATTATAGTGATGAATTATAGCACAAAATTCATAATAAAGTTTTATCACCGGGAATCGAACCCGGAGACTTCTGTGCGTAAGTAAAGCGTCTTAGTCACTTCACGGATGCCGCCTAACTAACTAAAAAAAGTAAGTACGCAATATGTGATATAGAGCAAAAATCGAGTTTTTTAAACTTAGAATTTAAAAATATTAGTAATCACTTACCGACTTTTTGATGTCTTCCGGTTTTGAGACATCCTGTTTCTCCGTCAGGACAACTACTAAATTAACATCTAGATACTAAAATTTAATTTATTTTTTAAAAAGAAAACAGACCCAGCAACCTTCAATGGCAACAGTCATCAGGCTGAGGTGATACGGTTGGCTTGACCGTAAATGGCGGATGTCTCCTGGGAGCCTTAACCACATTTGCCAATTTTACAAGGCATTAGGCTCTATACGCCCTGGACCTTCGCTAGTTCATGTCAGAACTACGGGACGCGAACCTGACTAAGAAAGATGCACAAAAGCTGGAGGATGTTTGTGGACACCATATACTCCAACTAGGGAGCGAAAATGGAATGATAATGTTGAATGTTAAAGAAGTAAGTGTTCTGACAAAGAGACGGGTACGTCTCGAAACTGGTAGACATTAAGTCTCTAAGGGCCAGTTGTATCAAATGAAAGTTAAACAATTGTCAAAATGTGCAAAACGAGTTGTTTTTTTAAAACTTTTTTATGTGAGCTCTTTTGTCTATTTTGACGAAAACACAACAATTATTTAACATTATTTTATTTAACTTTTATTATGCAACTGGCCCCTTAGTGATTATATAATAATATTTGTAGGAAAGTTTGACCATAAAGTGAATGCTTTAAATATGAATAAGCAAAGTTCTCTAGAGGAGGTTCAGTAATCAATTTCCACCCCAAATGGAAGTCATATCACTAGGATGCTGCCTTTATGAGAACGTTACCACCATGAAAGGACTCTTTATTAGGGGAGTCGAGTAATCAAACGCTAATATGCCAAAATACAAATGCTTTGTACAAAAAAAAAACGAATAGGTCTTTACTCTATGCCACCATTATTGTGTTATAACAATGGAACCGTGAAGAATTCACTCGCGAGGATAAACTAAAGCCGGTGCATTAACAAGTTAATAAATCAAGCACCGCTTTCAATCGATTCTTGGATTGAAAGAAAATTAATGATCTTGATGTTTTTCATATATTAGAAAAACTACATAAAAATTTGTTTTAAATGAAATCACGAACATTCTTAATATTATTTATACGTACATACATGTATATAATGAATAAAAGCGAATTGATAAAGAAACCTTAAAATATAAGTATCATCTTCTAATTACATGCTTATACAGAACGAATAATGGTACACGAGTCTTACGGGTCTGAGCAGGTTTCTCCGGCGAATACCCTCCAATGAGCGCCCTTAATCCAACATTTTGATTGATTAAAAAACGAGGGGTGCGGGGAAACTCGTACAGAGGGGCGAACTGAGTGAGCACATACATAATATAATCTATGTATACTCTAATACAAGCTACTGCTGGATTACAGATAATGCTTTGAGACAACCGTAGTGGAAGAAAAACCTACTTTACTAAGAAAATTTGGCATTTATCCGGTTTTCTAGAAAAATATACATAATCCATACGAAACGTATCAATTTAAAGTTAATATCACCCGTATAAAAGAAGAAATAGTCCATGAAGTGCATGTGAAGAATATTTTACTTGTGAATCAGTTGTGATAATTATTTTATTAAATTAGTGTTTACCTATACGTTCTGAAACTTTGTATTGGGAATGCGTTACAATATAAATAAAAATTCATTATTTGCACTACAAGTTATCATTGGATCACAAACTTAAATTTATCTAAGTAAAAAATAAACATATATGGATATCTACAAATATAATGTACATACCCACGATTTTTAAACATTCTAATCGTTAATTACCAAAAAAATAGTAAACCTTAAAACTTTTTTTGATGTTATGTGTTTAAAATAGAGTTATTTAAATTAGGTCAATTTATTGACTTTTTTGGTACAAAAAAAGTTTTTGAGTGAATTTGGGTAAATACGTAAACAGACATTTTGATTTTTAGAAGAAGGTTAAGTTGGAATAAATTCACAAAAGTAATGTTTAAAAAGGCATAACCGATCACGTATAACCGAACAAGTCAATACAAATTTATATGAAATGGTAAAATTAGGATTGATTATTTTTTATTTATTGAGTAACTACTCCCAACTTGTACTTTTTTTTCTTCTCTTTTGGACTATAACTATTTTACCATTTCTTCAATATTATTTTTATTTATAGGAAACATATTGGATAACCATATTTGCCGCAACAAATCGGATTCTTAGAACGGGCATTTTCCCATATAGGAACCGATTGCAACATTAGGCGTACTAATATTTCTGGCTTGCCGACCTTTCATATACTGAGCCTACTCCCTAGTACAAGCGGAATTTGCCAGAGCGTTTTTGTTCCATTATGTAAAATAAGAAATATATGTATAAGTTAATAAATAAATGATAATCCTGCAGGAGAAAATCGAGTGCAGATTAGTCGGCCTCATGATATACTAGTTAGTAGGTTTGTCTGTCTTTTTTTTTCATACAATAAAAATCAATCCACCCTACTTAATTTTATATTACTGTGTAGATTTATACAATCTCTCTGAAAAAGGCTATATGATGATAAAGAATAAGAATAAAAATCCATTTGTACGGACTTAAATAAAATAAATATGTAATAAATAATAATGGACTTAAACACTACAACGACTTACCTTACTACTTGAAAACTTTTACTGGAGACAAATTTAAAATCAATCTGAAAAAGCACATGATGACTGAACTAACTAGACTAGACGAGACATAAAATGACTAGACAATATAAAATTTCTAATGTAACCATAACGGGTTTTTTAAAATTGTAAATAAATAAAAAAAATAATAATAAAATACAACAGTCAGACAGTAAAATGACATTTTGCATCTTTGTCTCTCTTTTATCATGAATAATTATTGAACGTTTTTTTTTTAATGTATTTTACATGTTCATTTATTTATTTACAGTTTCATGAACCTTTAGCATACGAGTACGCACAATAAAACCAGTAAAAAAAAATACAACCAAAAATAGCATAATATTGAAAACTTACCAAAACATTAAGAAAAGTATACAATAATAAACAGTATTCATACATATATCATGAAATATTACATCTGTAACAACATATAAAAACATTGAATAATAAAACAATGACAATCATTTGAATATAAAAAATAGGTATACATTTTTTGGACTCAAGCTTTTTATTATTTATAAAAAAGTTTAATAATATTCGCGAAGATTATAACAACACGCTATATACATTAATTTTAAGAAGATTTGTAGATCAAGGTAATTACAATATGTTATATGTCATTTATTAGATGCAAAGTTCTCATCACTACACAGATAAAAGCTTTACATAAATATACATAATTTATGTAATAAATAAAAATTACGTTCTCAGGCATCTAATAAACCCTTTTCTCTAATACAATTATATAAACATACATATTGTATATACAATTTAAATGAGTTTTTTCAAATATGTCAATGAAAAGTCGAGTTGCGGCGGTCGCAAACTATTAATTAGAAGCTGGAGGTTCGATCCTCATTTTATATACCGATAGCTATGCACAGATAGGGAAAATGCTCCCTATCTGTGTATAGCTTTCATAACTTGGAAAATTGGTAGTACAAGGGCGAGTAGAGGAAACTCGATCGAAAGAAGATCTACAAGATGAATAGACTTAATGACAGAGGCGGCTGACGCGGCGTCTCTCTCTTCAGGGCGTCTCCAGAAGCGTTAAAGACAGATGAGGATGTAGGCTTATCCGAACAACGAGCTTCCCGCATGCCAACATGCCCTCGTGTACCAACGTGAATGTAAATGTAAACATACAATTTGTCGAAAAATAGACAGTACCGTGGTAAATAGATATCCAAAATTATTATTAAAACCACAGTTTATTCTTTGTTTATTCAGAGCAAAATACACTATATTTTAAAATTAAAATTTAGTAAAAATAAATGGATGTTGTACGTCCACAACACCAAACTTACTCGTCCACAACTAGACCACAAACTTATATCAAAGTTATTTGATTCATCAATTCGTCTATTTTATTTCTTGTATGGTAAATAATCATTAACATTATACACTCTCGCACTTAATGAAGCGCCCCATAAACTAAAAATAAACAACTGTCTCTTTTCTGAACGAATTAAACGTTATATTTTTCTAATAAATTATAAAGTTTTTTTCTTAATTCCCCAGTTTATTTGTAATCATAATAAATGCTAATTATATGTACAATCATTTTTATTATGACTTTATGTAAAATATTTTTAGTTCATTTGTTAAACAAGAAATGGCGTAAAAAGAGTACAAAGGTCTAATCATGTTTTTTTCTTCGGCACTAAATATTATCACAAAATTTATTCCCTAAAATGTTAACTTAGATAACAGGTTATAAAAACTCTGTATTTAAATTATTCAGTCTTTAAAACTATCTAAATATAATAAGATTTTGACTTTAACGATTATTTTTATTTGGTTTTTTAAGCACGTTTTTCTAAAAATTGTGCTAATTTGCAACAAAACTTTCCTCAACAAAACGTACAAAGCAAAATATTTTACGTTTTTTATTGGACTTTGTTTGATGTATCCAAAACTCATTTACATTTATGCAAAATTTAAAACCTAAGATTTAAAAAATACAATATTGCTTAAAAATATTCGTTTTAAATTAAAAATAACAAATTTTTAATCCGATACATAGTCGGAAAAGAAAAATGTTCGAACATATTAATAAGATTTATGGCGGGTGTCAGTTTAAAAAAAAAAACTTGAATTTAAAAACATGATTTTAAACATACTAAGTTTGAGGTTTATTATTTTCTTGGTTCCGTTTAAGCATGCACGTAGTAAATTGAATAAATATTCGTAGAATCAATTTGTAAAGAACCCTTGAGGTATTTTATTACGAAAATGGTGCTGTACAAGTTATACGTATTAATAATCATAATATTAATGGTATAAAGTTCAATTTCACGACCAGAATAATATTTTTGTGTATGTAGGTATGTCATGTAGGAAAATCGATTAAAAAAAGAAAAAGAAATACATACTTGCTAATTCGAAATTTGGTGGTACAATCTGTAAAAATAAGTTGCTGTTAAAAAATTTTGATTTTTCCAAAAATATTATTTAAATATTACTAATGTGCGAAGGATATGTGCTGCGAGTAAATAGCAAAATCCAACCCATTGATTGGCCGATTTTAAACAATCGTAGAAATCCACACGGCACGGTAGGTACATAGGAAGGATTCATTTTTATTTTACCTTTTATAATATTTGTAATTGCTCTTTAATTATTTAACGGCAGGCAAGTGCAGTAATCAGTACACATTTTCCCCTTACATTAGCCAGTTACCATGTAAATATTATGAAAATGGGGTAAAATAAACAATTCGAATGACTTATTTATTAATTATATAAATTTGGAGAAAAAACCTCCAAAAATAAAAATTAAATCTAAATTTAAAAAACACACGAGATTACCCTATCCTGAAATCCATCCAGGGAAAATTGTATATATTTTGGAATTTAATAACTAATTTTAAGGAATCTGTTCTACATAGTAAAAATAAAAAAGAATAGAAAACGAACTCCCTAAACACGAGTTTTCACTTTATTAGAGAGATAAAAACGTTATAATTAACTATATATGAACAAAACATTTATAACTTCATACTTATTTTGTCAAAAAAAATTCAATTAACAATAAAAAAAACATTTTGAGTTTGTCCAAATTTTTGTAGACAAGGACTGGTTTCAACTCCCTGGGGAGCTGTTTATATTAACATATTACAACAGAGATGAAGAACATTTAAGAGAAGGTAATATAGAAGTCCAGGCATTTACAGGGCTTATGACCTGTCAATGGCTGGTTTAAGTGGCCACTTTTCAATTCAATTCAATTTATTTATTTTAAATATAACATATACATTACAAAAATATATTCGATACGTACATATTATAAAAAAGGAAAAAAAATACACGAAAGAGACTCATGTCAAAGGAGTCGAAGAATCCTGCTCCGGAAAACCCCTTCGGATACATGAAACAGATCAATATCCAGAGCGATGTTGTTCAACATAGCGGTAGCTCTTCCAACAGGCATAACCATAGGCAGGTTGGTCCTGAATATCGGAATATGAAACAATCTATGCTGACGCTGTCTTAGGTAATTATCAGAAACATACAAACCAATGCTCATCATAATTTCAAAATTATCGATCATACCGCGCAACAATCGATAAAAATGTGTGGTCAAATACACATTCCTTCTAGTCTCTAAACTGTTGTAGCCAAGCATACCCTGGAGAAACTCGGTCGGGTAGAGCCAAGGATAATACCCGCACTCTCTCATGTAGAGATATCTCAGAAACTTCTTTTGCATTGAAAAAATAATATTTTCAGGCGTTGCCTAGTATGTAGGTGAAATAATTCAATTCGTTGAATCTCACCTGCATAAATAAAGGTTTCAGCTCTTTAACATCACAAACATCAAGAGATGAAAGAATTGAAGGAATATAGATGTTCAAATATAGGCAGAATGGTGAATGTTACACAGTGTGTAAAGTGGCCACTTAAACCAACCATTGACAGGTCATAAGCCCTGTAGATGCCTGGACTTCTATATTACCTTCTCTTAAATGTTCTTCATCTCTGTTGTAATATGTTAATAAAAAAAACGTTTGCTAATATTTTTAATATTAATTGCGTATTTTCAATTAACTTGTTTTTTATTTTTTATTTTGAGGACCTCTCACCGCTCGCGCACCGCATGCCCCGATTGGATTATTTGTAATGTTATTCCTGTGGGACCCGCTACAGGGTGGGGGAAGGCCATGGGGAGCCCGCAGAGTAAACATACTAATATTTGGAGATGCAATAAATGCTCGAGTGCCCCCTTAAAGCTAATATTTTCAGCTAATAAAGTTATCGAATAATGGAACCGTAAAAAACCCTCTGTTTGGACTGTAAGTTTTTGTAGCGTAAACATATCCAAGGAATATAAAATGTCGGATATAAATTTAAAATACCAACAGCGTTATCAAAGAATGATTTATGCACTTTAAAAACATACATTTGTACCACCGCCGATTTAAAAATAAAAAAGCTAGTTATTATAAAATGGTTCAACTGCTGAGTGGATTTGTCTTTGAAAATTGTTACTGCTGTACAAAGACATTAACAAATACAGCCTTTCTTTCGATATAAAAAAAACGGATAAAGCTAATAAAAGAAGCAAAACTGCTGAAAAAAATTTCCAACTGAATATTTACACTAAACTGATTTTAATATATAATGTGTTTCAGTTACGTGCTCAAAATTCTTCAGGAATTTTTAAATATTTTGTTTATTTTTATTTTATCCGAATCATGATTGAGATGAAAGGGTCGGTTCCCTGCGAGGTCAATACAAAATATGTATTGCTTATATTTACATATTTTTAATATGTTACTTTTTTAGCAAAATTTCATAGTTCCTCTAGATTTCTTGAATGAGTGTCAAGATGTCAAGTACGAGTATGATGATATTTTTTTATGTCACTTGTATTTAAGAAATTTTCACCGAACAAAATAAAAAATGACACATTAGAACCATTTTTCTAACACTACAGTTGTAAAGGACTTCAAACCCCGGAAACATATAACCATATCATAGCGCAGGCAATAAATAATTATATTTTAGTTGGGTGATCTGGGTTGGGTGATCTGGTACAAGGGATGGTTTATTGAACACGTACAGTATGATGTATTTAAAAAGTTTTTTATATGTAAAAGTAAACATGTTTTTCTAATAAATGGCGGCCTCCGTGGTGTAGTGGTCAAGACGCTTGACTCACGCACGGAAGGTTCCGGGTTCGATTCCCGGTGAGAACACAAAAAAAATGAAATATGATTTTTCTCAAGCCTGGGTGTTCTGTGATGTAATTCACCACTGTAATTGGGCCTCCTGGCCTGTTGTGGTGCAAAAATAAATAAAATAAAAAAATATAAAAAAATAATTAAGTTCAATATTTTGTTGAGAGTTAAAAGTTATTTTTAGAGTGAAAAAAAAAAAAAATTAAAAAGATGATCAAATGTCCGCGTTGATGTTATACCTACCAAATAAATAAAAATAAAAAAAGTTCAAAAAAAAAAATTAACTTAAAAAAGATTTTAATGCTGGTAGTAGTAGTAATTCAATCATATACCAAAAAAAATATTTTTAGTAATTACCATTTCAAGTTTGGGTAAACAATACGTTATATTTAGATAACACACTATTGTCAGAATTCATATATTTTACGCTAATTTTTTTAACTATGTAAAATTGAGTAACACCCTATAATATATGAACCTGAGGGGGCAGATGGGCCCCCCTGTGGCGCTGCAGATGAAAATAGGGGCAGAGCA